>NW_025804700.1:0-7013 GCF_014805685.1 Silurus meridionalis | reverse complement strand
GTCCCCACTGGTAAAACACTTGGTGTCTTTTAGGAGGATGGTGTTTATGGTCCTGAATGAGGGTGTTGAGGAACTGGATGTGGTCTTTAAGTTTAGAGTTGATGGGTTTTAAATGTGGTCGGTTTGACCTGCTCAACCTGCTGCTGAAAGCCCTGTAACTGCTGCTGCACCTGGGCCTAGAGAGCACGAGCCCCAAGCTCAGACTGTAGACCAGGGGTGCAGAGCTTCCACCAGGAGGCACCAGTCACTACAGCAGTGCAAGGGGACAGGGAGACGTGGAGATGGACGACGAGCCCCAGTTTAAAGTGCCTACTAAAATGAAAAAGTAGGGGACAAGGAAAAGCAGGCGAAGAAAGACGTGAAGGTGGAGGAACCTGAATCAGACAGTAAAGACACAATGTCTGATTCAGTCTTTAATTCAGACTCTCAGGAGGAACCGTTAAATGTGTTATAGCGCTGAGGACATTAAAGAGTTTTTAAGAACCACCAAGTGGCAGAAGAAGATAGTAGTTGAGGATTTTTCCCGGACTGGAAACAGTGTGTTCACGATATAAAGCACTTTAAGAAAAGAAGTTTTTTACTGATCAGGAAATCTTTAGATGAAAAAGCTGATCATGAAGGTCAGTAGGAGAACTCTGATGAAGACTGATAGTGTGGTGTTTTATTTTTAGCTCTTTTAGCATTTGTTTGTTTTACTTTTATTTAATTTTTAATGAACAGGTTTCATGTTGTGAGTGTTAATAACGGAGCGAGGGATTATGGAAGGAGAGTAAAGCTTTATGAGTTTATAAGACAGAAGCGTGTGGATGTTGTTATGCTGCAGGAGACCCACAGCGACAGCAGTAACGCTGCTGACTGGGTGAAGGAGCGGGACGAGTTGGGGATTTTAATCCACAACACGTCACTTAGTGCTGCTGCTGCTTTTACTCACAATTTATTCCTGTTTTACACTGGTCTGTTTCCGAGTCAGTTCCTTCTGTCTCATGCTAACGCTGACCTTGTGTTATATAATTGGGGGTTTATACAGGGGCCGATAGCAGGCATCATCTCCAGCCATTCATACTGCTCACTTTTAAATAAAAGTTAATCTCTATTTTAAATGAAATCAAATCTTATTTGTCACATACACATACACAGAAGTGATGCTACTGTTTAGGACGCTCTCAATGGTGCAGGTGTGGAAAGTCTTTAGCACCCAAGAGGGTAGTTTAAAGTCCCTTGAGCGTACAGCTGCTTCGTGCTGAAGTCCACTATCAACTCCTTGGTCTTGCTGACATTCAGGAGAAGGTTGTTTTTACCACAATCCCTCCAGATTTTTAAACCTCCTGTAGGTAGGCCTTCTCATCATTGTTGAAGATCAGGCCCACCACAACAGTGTCGTCAGCGAACTTGATGATAGTGGTGGAGTTGGATGTGGCCATATGTGTACAGTGAGTATAGCAGGGGGCTCAGAACACAACCCTGGGGAGCTCTAGTGCTGAGGGGGAGGGTGGATGAGGTGTGTTTACCCGTACAGCTTGTGGTCTGTCTGTCAGGAAGTTGTAGATCCTTTGACACAGTGGCAGGCTGAGTCCCAGGACCTCCAACTTACAGGTGAGCGTGAAGGAAATTATGGTGTTGAATGCTGAACTGTAGTCCACAAACAGCATCATTGCATACCTGTATTTTCTGACTATAAGCCGCTACTTTTTTCCTACGCTTTGAACCCTGTGGCTTAAACAACGAAGCGTCTAATTTATGAATTTTTCCTGGGTTTTTCCCGGTTTCACAAACTTCAAGCCAAAAAACTGAGCGACATAACATTCGACCAATGAAATTTCCGAACGGAAACAAAAAAACGCACCTCACCTGTGTTCTGAGCTGCACGGCTTCCGGAGAAACGTTTTTTAAACGCCGCGGCGATGCCAAAAGATAAACTCCCGAGAGAAATAGTTGTTTTACTTGTACTTGGTAGGCTACTGTTTAGATACAAGCCATTGTAGCACGTTGAGTCAGGGTGAAGGGCAGTGGCAGCTACTGGTCTGTCAGAGAGGAAGCTCATTTTGGCCTACATCATAAAATTGTCTATTTATTTAAAAGTAAATTCTGCCCTACGTTCCTTTTCAAGAAAATGGTCTGTGACCCTGTCGTACCAACTAGGAGTCTTTTCAAGTGACTTGACCAGTGTCCTCTCAATGGCCAGCAGAGCTAGGCTGCTTAAACGGCTTGGCCCATTGTGTTTGGTGTAGGACTTGAGTCGCTTTAAACAGGAGAAGCTCCTTTCTACACCTGCAGATGTAGCTCAATTGTTGCCACTAATGAGAACAGTTTGTAAAGCTGAGGCATTGCACTGTCCAACTCCATGTCTTTAAGGAACACCAAGTAATCACACAGCTTTCCCTGTTACCCTGCAAGTCCTGATCTGAATACAGGACTTGAAGTTCTGACCTCAGTCTTCCTGAATCAAAGTGATGGCCATGAATGAAGGAATGAATGAATGAATGAACGATCTAAAAAAAAAATATTAAACTCTGTAAAACTGAAACAAGGAATGTGGTGTATAATTGTGTGAAATGTATGATGAAAATCAAGCAATTTCGCCAAGCAAATATCAAAGAAATAGGTTGCAGCAGTTTTATTTCGACTGAACTTGAGAAATCATGACTGAGACGAATAGCTTCAGTGATTCCTTATAGTACAGAATCGCTGTCAGTCAAAAGGAGATGCAGTCTTCGACAGACCTCCAATCATCACGCAGAAGCTCGAGTCCGGGCCAGCCCACTCCCCATTCACCCCAGAGCGCTGGCGTCCGTGGGCGGACATAATCGCAGCATTTATCCAATGACCGTCTAGTTTCGCGCTGAAAAAACCGTTCAAAGCAGCCCCATTGAAGTCAATGGACGCTGGGCTTCAATAGGAAATGCACTGTGACGCGGGAATGTATGAAAGGAGTCAGCCGACCTGCTATATGTAACTGATTCTGAACGAACTCGTCTTTGAGATGAACGTTTTCTAACGCATTTTTAGTCAATAAAATGTTAATACAATAGTACATATTTGACCATTAATTTTGTGACATTATAAGGGAAGCTTCCCTTGCAGTCTAAAGAAATCGCCTCTGGTGAAGGGAGAGCGCTAACTCCTGTTGCAACAGAAATCATATAAGCACAGACAGGTTTCCAAAACTCATGCTTTTTTATTTTTCTTGGCAAAAGCATTAAGGGTTAGTCAAAGAAACTTAGAAATGAGCATCAGAAAATAATAAGGACATAATCCTCATCTTGAACACATGCAGTAATACTGGAAAATGCAGTGCCAGGCTATTCCCAAAATACCGCTATGCTCCTAAAGGAAGTGCAACATATTTCACCGTTACACCGCATGCAACGTGTCTTTCATTAAAGCCTGTGTAAAGTTCATTAGTTTTAGCGGCTTATAGACAGGTGCTTATTTATGTTAACAATAAAATATTTGTAAATTTCAGTGTGTGCGGCTTATATATGGGTGCGCTGTAGGCGGAAATTACGGTAATTCCCTTTTCTGAAGTCCAGGTGGCTCATCGTTGTGTTGTGTACCTGAGACTGTAGCTTTTTTGATTACTTCAGTATTTTCAGTGAAAGTGGTGCAGTTTGGTAAACATTCATTTTACATTACTTTGGATAATTCTGGTTCCTAGAGGCTTGTCTAGATTCATCTTCATATTTCTTTTGTAAATTCTACAAAACATGAACATGTACATTACCAGCCCAATGAGCAAAATTAAAATCACCTTATAATACAATATATATAATCCACATGAAATTTTATACTCTACTGAAAAGCTATTTTAACAAACTCATAAACAGTGTGCTGTAGGAAGGAAGGTGGATCCACAGGCCCCTACATTAAACTGCAATCATTCCACCTTTATATTTCAGCACCTTCCATCTCCATCATCCTGCTCTTTTTACTGCTTCTTCTAGATACGTTCATCTCAATGTCATTTCTAAAGAAGTACAATGGTAATGCTTTAATGTTACGTAAATGAAGACACCACAATCCTGGATCACTGTTTGGCATTTTAGCTTTATTATTTAATATGTTTCTTCTGATAAGAATTGATTAAAACCTCCACCTCCTCCTCCTGCAAACCAGCCGTTCATCCCCTGGTCTTCCCTCAGAAAGTGGCGCTGGAGCGACTGCAGTAACGTTCAGAGTTCTGAAGTGACAGCGACATCTTGTGGAAACATCCGTCATTTTGTAGCATAACACTTTGGGACAATGTGCACTGTTAAAAATTCTATACTGTACAAATACAATAAAATTTAATTATAGAAATCCACTGAAAACCAATCTTTAAAGAAAAATACTGATCTCTGCTGGTGATTTTAATGCAAAAAATAAACAATGAAATGAAGATGTAATACTTCTATTATGAGATGTAACAAAGTCCAAAATTATCTTAAATTAACAGTATGGTTTCATTATAAAAACTAAATAATTGTCAGCTTATAAAATAGCACTTGATCCAGCATACTGACATTACAAACTTTACATACCTCAAAAGTAAGAAAGAAAGAAAGAAAGAAAGAAAGAAAGAAAGAAAGAAAGAAAGAAAGAAAGAAAGAAAGAAAGAAAGAAAGAACAATTCATTGTCTGCTTTTGCACTTTTTACATTTATGGATTTATGGACTTGGTGCTGCAGATATAAAAAAAAAATTCACTTTATTGAACATATTTGAGAGTATTTAACATTTAATTAATACTTTACAAAAGCCCAGTTGTATTTACTGTTAGCACGAGCAAAGTTATAATTTCCAACAGATAAAAAAGTTGCACTTTTACAACAAAGTTAAGACAGTCAGCATCTTTACAGCAATACTTCTTATGAATAAGTGACACTTCAAGATCCAGTGGGATACTGAATAATCTGATACATGCAGTGATTTGAGCTAAATGAATTTTGTTATTGAATTGAGAGGAAAGCACACTAAAATAAAGGGCAGGAATCAATCAACCAATCAACTCAGCACCTGCCAAAAGTGCTATTTTCTGTAACCAAGTCTTAGGAGGTTTCACATCATCAGGGTGAATACTGAGACACTTAAACCTTTAATATTTTATTGGTATCTTTCTTTTAACTTATCTTAATATATCATTGTTAATTTGTGTACATTCATTAAAAAAAAAAAATAAATGCTGATTAATAATTATATTTATTTTAACTGAATCTGTAAAATGATTTCAGAACCCTAATCGACCTGTGAACTAAAACTTTCATTTATAGTGTTTTTTGACTGGCCTGATCTATTATTTTATTTTTTTTTTTTTTATAAATCATTTTTTTATTATTATTTTCCTGTCAGTCTGACTCACAGATTCCCCATGTGAGACTGAATGTAATATCAATCTGCCAGCAACATCACCATCACTGTCATGTGATGCTGTGGGGTGGAGCTTCATGAACCTTCAAGATGTTCATTTCAAAAAGACCTCAGGAAATTTTCATTCAGATAAAAACTATTAATCATGTTCACTGTTATATTCATTATTCTGTGGATGTCATTAGGTGAGTTATACATTGACTTATTTGTTAATTTAGTTATTAATTAGCCACCAAATTGTGTTTTATTACAAAAATCAGTGTTATGTACATTTACTTGCTTGTTTAAATGTTAAAATGATTCTGTTCTCTTCTATGACAGGTGACTCCATGGCAGATTCAATAGAGTCACTTTCCACTCATAAAGCTGTAGATGAAGGTGATGATGTTACTCTGTCCTGCAGATACGAAACAAGTGATACAACCCCCTACCTGCACTGGTACAGACAACAACCAAAATCTAAACCTGTGTTCCTTCTTTACATCAATCCAAGTGGATTTAAAACTAACCCCATGGATGCTGAAGTTGATAAAAATAATAAACAAGTGAATCTGATCATCCTCTGCTGCTGTATCAGACTCTGCTCTATACTACTGTGCTCTGGTGCCCACAGTGACAGGAAATCCAGCTGCACTGTACAAAACCTCTACACAATTTAGTTATTCTGCTAAACTACTTGTATGCTTTTCAATTCTCATTTTACCAGATGTGTTCAGATGACACTCTGTAGATTTCTAAGAATGAGTATCTTATTACAAGCAATGTCTGTCAGCAAATCCAATTAATTACATTATATGTATTTTTATTACAGTTGTGTAAACTTACTGTCATGATTTGTGTATTTAAAAAACTTATTTTTCGCAGTAGCCCATTATTTAGGATGAACTGGATCATAGAGATGAACCCAAGTGAAAAAAACACCTGCTGTGTTAAAGTCTTTCTCTTTCTTCACAAGATGGTTTAGTGAATTTATATGAATTCAAACCCCCTGGTTTAACACAAATACACTTTTATTCCTCCAGAAAGTGCACTGACTCACCTTAAAAATACTTACAGTACAGACCAAAAGTTTGGACACACCTTCTCATTCAAAGAGTTTTCTTTATTTTCATGACTATGAAAATTGTAGAGTCACACTGAAGGCATCAAGGGCTATTTGACCAAGAAGGAGAGTGATGGTGCTGCGCCAGATGACCTGGCCTCCACAGTCACCGGACCTGAACCCAATCGAGATGGTTTAGGGTGAGCTGGACCGCAGAGTGAAGGCAAAGGGACAACAAGTGCTAAGCATCTCGGGAACTCCTTCAAGACTGTTGGAAGACCATTTCAGGTGACTACCTCTTGAAGCTCATTAAGAGAATGCCAAGAGTGTGCAAAGCAGTAATCAAAGCAAAAGGTGGCTACTTTGAAGAACCTAGAATATGACATTTTTCAGTTGTTTCACACTTTTTTGTTATGTATATAATTCCATATATAATTCCACATGTGTTAATTCATAGTTTTGATGCCTTCAGTGTGAATCTACAATTTTCATAGTCATGAAATTAAAGAAAACTCTTTGAATGAGAAGGTGTTTCCTAACTTTTGGTCTGTACTGTACGTTATCATAATAGATTGTGTTCCAACAGTTAAATGTGAACACAGTGTGCAGTGGTATTTCAGCAAGACATA
>NW_025804699.1:0-7017 GCF_014805685.1 Silurus meridionalis | reverse complement strand
AATCATAATTAAGCAACCTCCTAAATGTTTCTGCTTCCAGTTGTAACCTATCTCACAGCCCATATTACCTGAGATACATATCAAGTTGAGATAAAACAACCAAGTGAGACCTTCCAACATGCTGCTTTGATGGAAAACTTTTGAACAACAGTATTAGCATGGCTGCAGCACCAGCACCCTAATTATGCAGATCACACTCTATTGCCTTTGTCCAATACCCATTTAAGATTTCTAAATTAACAGCTTACGCTTACTGTGGAAGCACTTTGGTACCACTCACTTTGTTCATCTCATTCCCATTGAAGGTTCATGAGACCCACTGTGAAGCACCGCTAGAATCGTGAAATCAAAGTAAAAAGACAGCATAAGCAATGTGCCATTGTATTTACCAAGTCTCAGTAGATGCACCTTCTTACACCATACACCTTCTATGTTGAACTATTTGGTTGTTTTACATGAACTGGTTCCCTTTATTTGTGATCCAAGAAGAACAAAATTAGATTTAGTAGCATGAAGTAAAATGTATTAAAAATAAAGAAATTCTGGTATGTTGCATATTGGAATTTTGAGCCCAATTTACACTGGCACCTCTTTCTTCTTCTTCTTCTTGTTCATTAGTCGCCACAGCGGATCATGTCTCCATAATGTACATCTGCCTCTTTCACACCAACCACCTGCATGTCTTCCTCACCATATCCTTAAACCTCCTTTGGCCTTCCTCTTTCCTAACTGGTTTCCATCCTCAGCATTCTTACCAATATAATTCATGTCCTCCTGCACATGTCCAAACCATCTCAATCTGTTCACCTTGTCACCAAAACATCCTACATGCGCTGTCCTCTAATAAACTCTCTAATCTTGTCCATCCTGATAACAAAAACCTCATCATCTTTAGCTCTGACCTCCAGCTCCATCTCCTTCTTTACTCAATGCCACTGTCTAATCCATACAACATGAGGTCACCACAGCCCTATAAACTTTCCTTTCATTCTTGCTGATACTCTTTATCACAAATCACTCCACTTTTCTCCACCCACTCCACTGACTTTCTTACTTTACACATCCATTACTTTGCACTGTTGAAGGTACCTGAACTCCCCACCTTTTCCACCTCTTCTTGCAACTGCATCACCACCCTCCCTCTCATTCACACACATGTCACTCCTACTGACTCTCATTCCCCTTCTCTCCAACCATATCTACCTCCAGGCTTTCTCATGCTCCCTACTCTCACCACAAATCACAATATCAGAAACATCATAGTCCAGGAGACTCCTGTCTGACCGTCAACCTGTCCATCACCACTGCAAACAGGAAAGGGCTCAGGGTTGATGCAGTCCAACCTTCACCCTGAACCAGTCTGTACCTACTGCACACTTCACTGGTTTCATGTCCTCATACATGTCCTGCACCACCTCACATACTTCTCTGACACACCTGACTTCTACAATACCACAACTCCTCTTGGCACTCTGTCACGCTTTCTCTAAATCCACAAATACAAAATGATTCTGTCCTTCTCTACTTCTCCATCAACATCCTCAAAGCAAATAAGGCATCTGTGGTGCTCTTCTGCATGAAACCATACTGTTGCTCAGATGGTCACTTCTCTCAGCCTGTCTTCCACACTCTTCCCATAACTTCATGGTGTGACTTCTTCTTCTTTCTTTTGGCTGCTCCCATTAGGGGTCGCACAGCGGATCATCCGTCTCCATACCACCCTGTCCTCTACATCTGCCTCTTTTACACCAACTACCTGCATGTCTTCCTCACCACATCCATGAACTTCTTGGCCTTCCTCTTCCTCACCTGGCTCCATCCTCAGCATTCTTCACCAATATAATTCATGTCCTCCTCTGCACATGTCCAAACCATCTCAATCTGCCTCACCTTGTCACCAAAACATCCTGCCTCCTAATAAACTCATTTCTAATCTTATCCATCCTCGCCACTCCCAACGAAAACCTCAACATATTCAGCTCTGCTACCTCCAGCTCCACCTCCTGTCTTTTACTCAATGCCACTGTCTCTAATCCATACAACATCGCAGGTCTCACCACAGTCCTATAAACTTTCCCTTTCATTTTGCAGATACCCTACTATCACAAATCACTCCTGTCACTCTTCTCCACCCACTCCACCCTGCCTGCACTCTTTCTTCACTTCTAACACACTCCATTACTTTGCACTGTTGACCCCAGGTACCTGAAATCCTCCACCTTCTCCAGCTCTTCTCCTGCAACTGCACCACTCCACTGCCCTCCTCTCATTCACACACATGTATTCTGTCTTACTCCTACTGAGTTTCATTCCTTCTCCAGCGCATATCTCCACCTCTCCAGGCTCTTCTCAACCTGCTCCTACTCCCACAACAAATCACAATATCATCCGCAAACATCATAGTCCAGGAGGCTCCTGTCTGACCTCGTCCGTCAACCTGTCCATCACCACTGCAAACAGGAAAGGGCTCAGGGCGATCCTTGATGCAGTCCAACCTTCACCCTAAACCAGTCTACCTACTGCACACTTCACTGTTGTCACACTGTTCTCATACATGTCCTGCACCACCCTCACATACTTCTCTGACACACCTGACTTCCTCATACAATACCACAACTCCTCTCTTGGCACCCTGTCGTAGGCCTTCTAAATCCACAAATACACAATGCAATTCCTTCTGTCCTTCTCTATACTTCCATCAACATTCTCAAAGCAAATAAGGCATCTGTGGCGCTCCTTGGCATGAAACCATACTGTTGCTCACAGATGGTCACCTCTCTCAGCCTGGCTTCCACTACTTTTCCCATAACTTCATGGTGTGACTGATCAACTTAATTCTGTAGTTACTTCAGGTCTGCACATCTCCTTTATTCTTAAAGATCGGTACAAGCACACTTCTTCTCCATTCCTCAGGCATCTTCACCTTCCAAAATCCTGTTAAACAATCTGGTCAAAACTCCACTGCCATCTCTCCTAAACATCTCCACGTTTCTACCGTATGTCATCTGGTACCAAGACTTTCCACTTCATCCTCTTAATCGCTTCTCACTTCCTCCTTACTAATCCTATCTACATCCTGCTTCACCATCTCCACATCATCCAACCTTCTCTCTCTGATTTTCTTCATTCATCAGCTGCTCAAAATTCCCTCCACCTTCTCAACACACCTCCTCACTAGTCAACACATTTCCCTATCCATCCTTTACTGCTCTAACTTGCAGTACATCCTTTCCAGCTCGGTCCCTCTGCCTGGCCAATCTGTATAAACTTTTCTCCTTCCTTAGTGTCCAACCTCTCATACAGCTCCTCATGTTTTTCCTTGGCCGCCACATCCTCTTAACCTGCTGCTGATCTCCTTGTACTCCTGCCTACTTTTCTCATCACTGTCTATCCCACTTCTGTTTTGCCAACCTCTTTCTCCTTATGCCTCCTGCACTTCCTCATTCCACCACCACGTCTCCTTGTCTTCCTTTCTATTTCCAGATGTCTCACCAAGTACTTTTCTAGCTGCCTCCTCATCACTCCTGCAGTAGTTGCCCAATCATCCAACACCTCCTTAACACCACTGAGCCTCTCACTGACCTCTTCCTGAACCTCACACTACACTCTTCCTCCTTCAGTTTCCACCATCTTATTCTTCTTTCAGTCCTCACTCTCCTCTCTTCTTCTTCGCCTCCACAACCATCCACAGACCACCATCCGATGCTGTCTAGCTACACTGTCCCCTGCCAACACCTTACAGTCTCCAATCCTTCAGGTTGCATCTCCTGCATAGCATAGTCCACCTGTGTGCACCTTCCTCCACTCTTATACGTCACCCTATGATCCTCCTTCTTCTTAAAATAAGTGTTCACCACTGCCATTTCCATTCTTTTAGCAAAATCTACCACCATTTGCCCTTCCACATTCCTCTCCTTAAAACCATACCTACCCATCACTTTCTCGTCACCTCTGTTCCCTTCACCTACATGCCCATTAAAGTCCGCCCAATCTTTCCTAGGTACACCATCTACCACTTCATCTAATTCACTCCAGAATCTTTCCTTCTCCTCCATCTCACAGCCAACTTGTGGAGCATAGGCACTGATGACATTTATCATCATCCCTTCAACTTCCACCTTCACGATCATCACCCTATCAGAAACTCTCTTCACCTCCACTACACTCTTACTGTACTCTTCCTTCAGAATCACCCCTACACCATTTCTCTTTCCATCCACACCATGATAAAACAGTTTAACCACCTCCAATGTTCCTGGCCTTACTCCTTTCCACTTGGTCTCCTGAACACACAGCATATCTACCTTTCTCCTCTCCATCATATCAGCTACCTCTCTCCCTTTCCCCGTCATAGTACCGACATTTAAAGTACCAACCCTAACCTCCATTCTCCTACACTGCTCCTTTCCCTGCCATCTCTGTAGACGTCTTCCTCCTCTCCTTCTCCTCCTTCGGCCAACAGTAGCCCAATTTCCACCGGTACCCTGTCGGCTAACGATACCTGTGGCGGTCGTTGACCCGTTAACCCGGGCCTCGACCGATCCGGTATGAAATTCTTATTTGTGACCCGTATATTTGATTTGGCACATGTTTTTACGCTGGATGCCCTTCCTAACACAACCCTCCCCATTTACTCGGGCTTGGGACCGCCACTAAGAGTGCACTGGCTTGTGCATCCATAATGGCTCGTTGCACCTTTTGCTTTTGATGACCTGATTGTTTGCATACCATGTGCCGGGTCCCTGTTGAGGCGAGATGTCCAAGTATGACAGCGTTGTCCTCAGCAGTTCCAATACATTTCTGAACATAATCATGTTTTTGGTCGTGAGTCATGTGAGCTCCAAAATATGGATTGATTATGAAAGCTTGGATGTCAGTGCATATCACTCATCAAAAGCATGCTTTAGTTCGTGAACTATTTGGTTTTTCAACATGTACAGGTTTCCTGTTTGATCATGATGGCACAGCACTCCTGTTCATGATCAGCACCCAGCACTCCTAATGTGTATGCAGATCATTAACACCTCTATTGCCTTCGTCCAATACCCATTTAAGATTTCTAAATTAACAGCTTACGCTTCTACAGTGGAAGCACGTTTGGTACCACTCGGACTTTGTTCATCTCATTCCATTGAAGGTTCATTTGAGACCCACTGTGAAGTACCGCTAGAATCGTAAATCAAAGTAAAAAGACAGCATAAGCAATGTGCCATAGTGTATTTACCAAGTCTCAGTAGATGCACCTTCTTACACCATACACCTTCTATGTTTGGTGAACTATTTGGTTGTTTTACATGAACTGGTTCCTCTTTATTTGTGATGGCCAAGAAGAACAAAATTAGATTCAGTAGCATGAAGTAAAAATGTAATAAAAATAAAGAAATTCTGGTATGATGCATATTGGAATTTTGAGTTTTCCCAATTTACACTGGTACACACCTTTTTGGTTTTTATGACCTGATTGTTTGCATACCATGTGCCGGGTCCTGTTGAGGCGAGATGTCCAAGTATGACGCGTTGTCCTCAGCAGTTCCAATACATTTCTGTGAACATAATCAGGATGTTTGGTCGTGAGTCATGTGAGCTCCAAAAATATGGATTGATTATAAAAGCTTGGATGTCAGTGCATATCATTCATCAAAAGCATGCTTTAGTTCGGTGAACTATGTGGTTTTCAAGCATGTACAGTTTTCCTGTTTGTTCTGATGGAGAAAATCGTTTTTTTGCAAATTTTCAGCGTGCATGCTTTAAAAACTGGGTTTTTTTTAAATGAGTTGCTTGGTTTGATGCCAATCTCCAGCCGTCAGTTATAGGGGCTTACCTGGGGATGTAGCTCAGTGGTAGCGCGCATGCTTTGCACGTGCGAGGTCCTGTGTTCAATCCCCAGCGTCTCCAAGCTACTTCTTTATAATGCACTAAATGTCTATAAGTTTTAGATGCGCGCATATTCTTGTTGTATGGTTGTGAGTCATGTGAGCTCCAAAAATATGGATTGATTCTGAATGTCAGTGCATATTACGCAACGCTTTAGTTTATGGTGAGTTGGTATGTTGAATGACACTCAACTCTCTTAAATGGCATGATGGCCAAGTGGCAAGGCATAGGTCTTGTAAACTGAAGATCGTGGGTTCAATTCCCTTCATGCCTGTTTGTTGTATCTTTGCTCACTTTCATCTTTTCCAGTTCAATTAAATTTCTGTTCAACTTGAAGCAGCTTCTTGATTTGCCTTTGTGTTTTTCAGGCAAAGCTCAATTTGCGGGAATGTGTCTTTTTGGGATGTTTAATAATAGATTTAATTTGCAAGCGTATGGTCCTGGTCTGAATCCTTACACTTCAACAGGTCAAGCTGGGGATGTAGCTCAGCGGTAGAGCGCATGCTTTGCATGTATGAGGTCCTGTTCCCAGCATCTCCAAGACTTCTTTATGATGCATAAAATGTCTATAAGTTTTAGGTGCGTGCATATTCTTGTTGTATGGTCGTCAGTCATGTGAGCTCCAAAAATATGGATTGATTATGAAACTTGAATGTCAGTGCATGTTGCGCAACAAAAGCATGCTCTATTTTAAAGTGAGTTGATATGTTGAATGACAAAGCTCTCTTAAATTTTGGAAATTTTGAGTTTTCCCAATTTACACTGGTGCACACCTTTTTGCTTTTGATGACCTGATTGTTTGCATACCATGTGCCGGGTCCCTGTTGAGGGAGATGTCCAAGTATGACGGCGTTGTCCTCAGCAGTTCCAATACATTTCTGTGAACATAATCATGTTGTTTGGTCGTGAGTCATGTGAGCTCCAAAAATATGGATTGATTATGAAAGCTTGATGTCAGTGCATATCACTCATCAAAAGCATGCTTTAGTTCGGTGAACTATTTGGTTTTTCAACATGTACAGGTTTCCTGTTTGTTCATGATGGCCAAGGAGAAAAATCGTTTTTCTCAGCAAATTTTCCGGGAGCATGCTTTAAAAAACTGTTTTTTTTTTAAACGAGTTGCTTGGTTTGATGCCAATCTCC
>NW_025804698.1:0-7017 GCF_014805685.1 Silurus meridionalis | reverse complement strand
AATGCCTACATGGTTTGGGCGAGGAAACAGAGGCCCATCTTTTCCAAGGCCAATCCAAATAGCAGCTCTGCAGAGATCAGCATGCAGCTTGGGATCGCGTGGAACAAACTGAGTGAAGAACAGAAGAAACCCTACTACACTGAATCATGGAGGCTTAAACAGGAACACGAACAGTTGTTTCCTGGTAGGTGAACTTTCTTTATAGACAAATGGCAAAATAACAAAACAAACGCATCAATTCTGACACTTTTATTGTTTTTATGTCGCTTCTTACTCTTTAAATTCTTCTTTTCTATCATGTAGATTGGGTTTATAAACCGCTTCCAAAGAAGGGAAGGAGAAAAGGCAGTGTGCAGAGTTCCTGCTTTCATGTATTCACTGTGGCTGATAATCAGTCAGAACTCCAGTTCTGGTTACAGCTAGAACAGTCACTGGACCCAGATACTTGGCTCAACGACCTTGGTAGGCTTCAGACTTCTATCAGGACCTGCTGATTAGGCACAAAAGATGTGTTGGCTTATCTGTGGGCAGAGGAAGAGTTAGTGAGACATCAGCACTGATATAATTAATTTTCTCAACCAGGGAAGAAACGTAGTCATGCACCATCACTTCCAGGTTACCTAAGGAAGAAATGCCAGTGCATCCCCACAATCACAACACAGTAATCACCTGATAATGTGCTCTCATAATGCACACACACAAAAGAAGTCGTTAAGAGGATTCTCCATCTGCCTCCTCTCTACACATGTGTGAACTACTTCAAGGTAAAAGTCAAACATTTACTTCATTGTTAGAACCAAAAAGCAACACTTGAAAAAACAACATACATCTATGGGAATATATTTTCACAATTTGTGATTTATAAACATCTCACATTTCTTAAACCTCTTCATATAATTTTAATTGACTTTTCTCATAGAAGCTACATTTTTATTTACTCTTCTCTTCACAACTCTTTCATGAAAACATAACACTTATAAAAAAGTATTTCATTAACTCCATATATAGTGCAGTCAAAAAGACAAATTAAAGCACAATTACTTATAAAGTACTTTTTTGTGTTGTTAACTCGGTTTATTACAACCAACATTACATGTCCAAAACACACATCCCCTTAATGTACAATGAGAAAAAACAAAATGACTGTACCCCAAACAATTTTCTACACTGTAAATCTACCTCATGCACATATTCCCTTCACATGCAAAATGTTCTTACTTCTTTAAAAAAAGGACTTTATTTTACATAACCTTATGTCCCATTTTATGCTAAAAGCCATAACTTACACAATAAGTCTGTGACAGACATGTTCTCATTTAAACAGCTTTATATAATACTAGTCATGATTTTATTTTTTCAACAGTGAATCCCATATCTTCTGTGATCACATCAATAAAATACATTTACTACACACTGTAAAAAAACTAAACCCCATGAAATATCAACACCATGTGATTTAAACCCAACACAGTCAACTACAATACATTATTACCATTGTGCCAAGTTTGCCCTAAATTTCACCAACTTTCTAATTAGACTTGGACACTTATTCATCACCATAACATTGATTGTTAAACACACACACACACACACACACACACACACACACACACACCACAAAGAGAAAGAGAGAATAGGCATCTGACACATTACAAAAATAACTTTTATTTGAAAAACATAACAACAACATTGGACTTTGCATCAAACATCTGAAAATCCAGAGCAGCCTTTGTAACTTCTAGGTTTCATTTCAACTTCTCCAATTCTCCGTGTACCTCAGCCAACTCTTTCTGTAGATATTTTTCCTCAGCATCCAACTCAGCAAATTTTCTCATCACTTTAACACCAAGCTCTGTCAACTCCTGATGAACTCCTTGTCTCGTAACACCTTCATCCAACACTGAATACTACACAAAAACACAACATTTATCATGACTATTAAGTTTGTAATCTTTGCACCAGTGTAGATTTATTCATTACTAGAGACTCAAAGCACTTTTGTACATCGCTCTGGATAAGGGCGTCTTAAATGCCACAAATGTAAATGTAAATGTACTTCATATTTTAATACATGCCCTTGTACCACCATTAAGACTACACCAATATATTTAACACAATATAAAATGCACAATACTCACTGCTAATGAGCAAAACTGATCTCTTAATAACACAAACTCTTCCCCTTCCACACGTGGAATTTTGGACGGACTTGTAAATGCCATTTTCCTGCAACAACAAAACACATATAATGCATTTATAAATATCTCACTACAAAATCAACAAAACAACAAATCCTTTACACTCATTAAACATGACAGAAAATTTTACCTTTTACAGTATTGTGATGCACGCTTTACTGCAGCTACAATGCACTGAACAGCGCCACCACCAGTTCACTATGACAAACTTATCCTTGAAAACCCGTTACAATAAAGAGTCTCACACACCTAAAATACACCCCTAACCACAAAGTCACACCCCTTTTATTTCAGACATAAAGTATATTTATAACTTTAACTCCAGCATTCCTAAAACATTGCTTTTGTAATAATATAAAATATAATATGTATTTTATAGATACCTATGCTACACACACCAGAAAGATGTAACTTATCCTTTTTCCTTTGATAATGTTTACACAAATGCTTAAAGATCATTACCATTTATGTTAAATGTAACTTTATTATATCCTATTAATATTCTCAATATGTTTGTCAAATTCAACACTTAATGAAATATATACATGTTTAATGATAAACATTTTGACTCATATTTAATATATTTTAACACAGTAATATATATTGCTCTAAATAATAAAACAAACAATAACAGTTACCTGCAACTATAATTACCACAAACTCATACAGCACAATACATGACCCTACATTGAAACAACACTTTCCCCTACTTCTTTCCTTTATCATGTTTTGCCCAATTTCACAAAATAATACAATAAAATAAGCACTATAAATAACAATAACAAATATACTATTAATAAATAAATACAGCAATTATTGTGATCTCCTATCACATATACGTTTCAAACAATATACATACTAATAATTAAACTTAAGTATTCTACAAACTATTTTAGTCTTAAAAAAAACCACTGCATAGTTTTTACAATTACAACACAATAGACAAACTTTTAGACAATGTATAAATAATTTATTTGAGCACTAGAAAAATACAATAAGATTAAATTACCTCATAAAAATAAAGGGGACAAAAAGTATATGCCAGTTACAGTAAATCCTGACAATTTTAGAAATGTAGCATAAACACTAATATAGTCAGAAATTTACATCCTGATGACTCTAAAAATGATCCTAAAACAAACAGTACATGTAGCCAGCATTCACACTCTATTCATATAGACTGCCTTCACACTAATAGCTATCATCAACACAGTAATCACCTGATAATGTGCTCTCATAATGCACACACACACAAAAGAAGTCGTTAAGAGGATTATCCATCTGCCTCCTCTCTACACATGTGTGAACTACTTCAAGGTCAAAGTCAAACATTTACTTCATTGATAGAACCAAAAAGCAACAGTTGAAAAAAAAACATACATCTATGGGAATAAATTTTCACCATTTTTGGTTTATAAACATCTCACATTTCTTAAACCTCTTCATATAATTTTAATTGACTTTTCTCATAGAAGCTACATTTTTATTTACTCTTCTCTTCACAACTCTTTCATGTAAACATAACACATATAAAAAAGTATTTCATTAATGCACTTTATAGTGTAATGACAAACAATTTATTACAGTCAAAGCAAATACCTTACATCAACATCTACAGAAACTCAGAGAGATTTCAGTGTTACCTTTGTTCAACTCATTTCCCTGTTTAAAATTTTTCCTGTTGAGGATCAATAAACAAAAATAACAAAGCTTTAGTTTTGATTTCTGCATAATAAATATAATTTTCAATCTGATCATCTGATCATTTGAGAAATGTACAAACATCTTTAAGCACATGTTTATATAAATCTGTATCTCCTCTAGAAAATAGTTTATAACATGTCACATCTAAATACCTTTGTCAGCTTCCTGCTCGTCAGTCTGCGTTATATTTTCTCTGTAATGACAAACAATTTATTACAGTCAAAGCAAATACCTTCTACATCAACACTACAGAAAATATCAGAGAGATTCAGTGTTACCTTTGTTCAACTCATTTCAACACTGTTTGAAGAGTTTCCTGTTGAGGATCAAAAACAAAAATAACATTTATTTTTATTTAGTCACAATTTACTTCAGTTCAAAACTACTATTTTTCTGTAATCAAAAGAAAGTACCATTAAGCAGATGCTTTTCTAAAGTTACTGATTGTGTACTCAGATTTATTATTATTATTATTATTATTATTATTTCACATTATTAGATATTACTTTCATTATAATAAAGTTTTATAGGAAAAATTATAACTAAATGAACAATTCCTATGTTATGTTATAATTATCTCATTCATACAACTGAGCAGTTGAGGGCCCATGATAGCAGCTCCAACAGCCATTTAGTTGAATCTTCTGAGGAGAAGTGGGTTCCACACGCCATCAACCAGAAAAGAGGTTCAAGCAGTCTCCAAACTCAGCACCTGTTTCAGCTCTACCAGTAAGAGTGAGAGACAGAAAATCCCAGTCTTCACTTGGGTTGAAGTCCCCAACATTTGAGAACTGGAATAATTTACACACCGCCAGTCTGTAGACCATCTGTCATGGCACTTGTTGATGAGAAGATGTTAGCAGCCTACAAACTGAATTGAACATCTGAGCATGTGAAATTTCAGTCCACAAACCCTCAAACCATCACCAACAATTACTTTCTTCTTCTTCTGTTTTTCTAATGTTCAAATACCAGTCTTATGCTTATTGTGTGAATTTTATTATTCCCAGTACATTTGGTTATCAGGCTGCTTTTCCTCAAACAGACGGAGGAGAAAAGGACTACACACAGTCTCAGAATAATGTTTATAGGAATCTCCTTTTATTGTATTTTCTTCAAAGTTGAAATATAAACTCATTACACATGTGACTTTTAACCCGTCACTATTCTGGATTGTTTCAGGACTGAATTCATGTATTTATATATAAAAAATAATTTTATTATATGAAATATTTCATATTATATATTTGATATTATTACAGACAACCAATCAGATTTAACTTTCTGACAATGTCTGAGCCAATGATGTTTGTAGATTTAGAACTCAAGTTCGTTGGCCCACCACTGCATTGTGATCTGTGTTTGTGACCCGTTTTGTCTTGATTTGGCGGATTTTTACCCAAAGGTGAGATACAGTGTTCTGGAGTCATGAACCTCTGCATTTTCTTCCAGTGTCCTGATTCTTTACCTCTGATCATGAAATCAGAGTCCAGACGGAGATCTTTAGGAGAACCTCCACACACTCCTGCTGCTTGCTGCTGGATCAAAGGTACAATTTATTCATGTCTCAACTTTCAGTGTGGTTTGCAGGGCAAAGATACATCATAATGTATTTTATAATTAAATAATAAAAAATACCTAAACTTTAAGTGTATCACAATAAACTACTGTTTTTTTTTATTAAATTAAAAAATCCTTTTATAAAAACACAAATTTTTGTCCTATTTGATCTGTTCTTCAGCTTTTACTCAGTTGATAAAGTAAACAATGTTTGATACCAACAGCTTTTACATGCAACCAGTTAACAGATCAAATATTCACATGCATTATCCCAGTGATCTCCCAGAGGAAGTTTAGTTTTAAAGTAAAGTATTAAGTGGCGGACTGCAAGTTTGTTTAGTTTCTGCCTCGCACTTTAAGATCATTTATTAGTATTACTTTTGAAAATTAGAACCATGTTTCCACTGTGTTGAGTACTAGTGTAGCCTGGAATCACAGTGTTGATGGACCCAAAGAGAACAGGTGGTCTTAGCCTAAAACTTTATAACAGGAGACAACATACAGCGGGTAAAATAAGTATTCCATTTTTCTCAGCAAATATATTTTATAAGGTGCTATTGATATTGTTAGATTTTTATTATTTTCCACATGATCAATGATCACAACAAGAATCACAGCACACAGAATGGTGCAAATGTTCTTCTTCAGTTTATTGCAGATAACAGACGGTATATACACACTGGAATAACCCTGAGCTAAAGCTGTTCTTGATTTGGTAAGAAGACATTGTAACTGGAGATGTGAGTCCAGATAAAGACTTCCATAAAGATAACATGTGTTTAGAGAACCAGTGTGAGAACCATCTTAACACTAACAGACATGAAATCCAGACATACAAAGATATCAAACCATTCAGAAGTTTAGAAATCCTTCTGTAACCAATGCAATCAGTATGTTTGCCACAGTAAGGATGCGAAAGTCTTGAGAGAGCTCTTTACTAATACCTATCATGAGATGTTTCTTGTGTGACACCTTGGTAATGGGACACCTTTATACAGGCCATCAGTTGGGACTGAACAGCTGATATTAATTTACAATGACAATAGGCAGGATTGCTTTCTAATTACTGATTGATATCTACTGCTGTCTTGGCTTTTCATTCCTTTTTGCACCTCCCTGTCTTCATGTGTTCAATACTTTTTCTTGTGTGTGTGTGTGTGTGTGTGTGTGTGTTGTTTCACAACATTACACAACTTCATTTATGGACATGTATGGTTTGATTCCTTTGTATGTGTGGATTGCATGGGTTGTTACCAACATCTGATAAAGATTTTATGTCACTAGCACCTTTAGAAATATATTTACTGAGAAAAATGTTGACATGTTCAATACTTATTTTACCCGCTGTATATAAAGCAGAGCATAAGCACTGATGATATTTATCATCTCCCCTTCACCTTCCAGCTTCACCTTCATCACCCTATCAGAAACTCTCTTCACCTCCACTACACTCTTACTGTACTCTTCCTTCAGAATCACCCCTACACCATTTCTCCACACCATATCCACACCACGATAGAACAGTTTAAACACCTCCAATGTTCCTGGTCTTATT
>NW_025804697.1:0-7018 GCF_014805685.1 Silurus meridionalis | reverse complement strand
GTCAGGTGCCGCCTCAGAGGGGTAATGTCAGGGAACCACCTGCCACGCCCCCTTTGGTGGCTCGCTATGCCGCCACTCTCCATAGAGCTCCGGGTTTAACCACGCACACCTGGAGCTCATCATCACTCATGCCTCCACTCTCTCTGAAGCTCCAGGTTTAACGAGGCACACCTGAAGCTCATCATCACTCCACCCCGCTCCTACATAAACCCCTCACTCACATTCACTCCCCGTTCGTTATTGTTTATGTTGGACTTCCCGTACTGCATGTTTTGGCATTCCGGTTTTCATACAGGACTTCTTTCATCCGTTTCATCCGGACTCCAGAATCCCGTACCGGCTGCACTTCCCCTCCCTGTGCATCTCGGGTCGGCTACGCTTCTCCCAATGCGCTACTCGGACTATCTCTCTCAACCTAATTTAAACATATTGATAGTCATTTTTATTTATTTTGTTGTATTTTGATGTTTTCAATTTCATTTCAGTAAATTATGACTTTATGTTTTAATTTATTACCCAGTAAAAGCCTTGCTATTTATAAATGTGTATTTAAAACACAGATATTTAAAAAAGAATAATACATCAAAAGATCTAATATCTACCAAACTACAAAAATCACTCAGTGTTGAATTGAGGTTTTTGGACATTTATTCCAGCTCATAAATCCTATAAAACATGCAGCATTAAACATGAACTTCCAGCAGATGAACATCTCATAATACTGTCTGGAAGTGAGAAATGTACAGGTTGTTTTACTCCATACACATGAACTTACTTTGATCAGAAACACAATCATACTCCAAATCAATTAATCAATAAAGTCAATAAAAGAATCCCAAACTGCTGTGTGTCTTGTCCTCGCTATTAATGACGTCATTAGAGCTCCACTACTTCTAATTACCTGCTGTGACAGTGAGCTCTAATACACATCACACTGCCACCTACTGGTCATTTATGATTCTGCAACATTCATAGAGTCACTCCGGTCAACTTCCGGTTCTCAACTCGGATTCACTCGCTTTATACACAGTTTACAGCCGTTTTTATCTTATTTATGACTGTAATATCGCTCTTCTCTCAGGAACAACAGAAAAGCTGTGAAGACATGATATTTTATCCGCTCTTTACCTCTGTAATGTGCGCATGCATAGTGTCAGGTTAAGAGACCGGGTTACGCCACAGACGGAGGGGGCATCTGCCTGTGACGTCACAGTAAGGCAACGTCTATAATTGGGAACGAGTCTCTGTTTCTCTCATTTCCAAGGTTTTTGCTTGTGAGTAAAGAGGCATAAACATGGAGCTCTTCAGAAGGTTTAGAGAATTTTTCAAAGCAGAAGAACAAGAAAACTAAGCAGATTGCTGAAATGAAGGAGAAGCTGGAACACATGGAGAAAGTAGAGAAAGACTTGGATGCATTTTCTTCTAATGATAGAGAAGATAACAGAAGAGAAAGAGAAAGCCATTCTGCTACAGACGGTGCAAAAGCTGGAGGCTACTTTGCTTCTGAGCGAAAGCAGCAGGAACAGGACATAACTGAGAGAAGCCAGAGCTGGGCAAGAGAACAAAACAACTGGAGGAACGTGTTGCTCAGCTTGAGTTTATTTTGGAGCAGACCACCATGAAGCTACAGTCTTCCTTGAAAATCAATGAGGAACTGGAGAAAACTGTAGACTGTGAGAGAGAGAGCTGGACAAGAGAACAAACAAAGTGGAGGAACATGTTGCTCAGCTTGAGGTCACTTTGGAACAGACCACCATGGAGCTCCAGTCTTCCCTGAAAATCCATAAGGAACTGGAGAAAACTGTAGACTGTGAGAGAGAGAGCTGGACAAGAGAACAAAAGAAAGTGGAGGAACATGTTGCTCAGCTTGAGGTCACTTTGGAACAGACCACCATGGAGCTCCAGGATACTCAGAATCACTGTGAGAAAATAAAAATAGTGCAGAGCAGGAGAGATCATTTGATCAGAGAGAAAGAGCGACTGGAGGAACGTGTTGCTCAGTTTGAGCCCACGTTGGATTTTAAAGAAAACAAGAGGACGAAGAGAGAAAACTAAACTTGACATAGAGGAGAGGAACAACTTACAGCTTCAGACCAACAGGGGGCTCCAGGATACCCAGAATCTCTGTGAGGAAGAAAAGAAGACTTCAGAGAATAAAACAGATCATTATATGAGAGTCCGAGCGATGGGAGGAAATTGTTGCTCAGCTGAGACAAGAAAACATTCAAAAGAAAAGGAGAAATAGAAAAAAAAGAAGACGACAAGAGAAACAGAGAGTCTGAACATGCCTTTTTCCTCTTTCTGTTTCTCTTATGGCTATTTATGATAGTTTTACACTTATAGTCAATAGTATAAAGCTGAGTGTAAAGCTATTGTATCTTGTAGATCGTCTCTTTTAATCATTTTTATTTCTGTCTTGTCAAATCTTTTTAATCTTTTTAAATCTTGATTTTAATCTTTTTCTACAAAGAGTCACAATAAACACTATTAACAACCATGATTTTTGTCTTCCTTACAAACGCTGTATGACCTCCTCATGGATTCTTCCACTTAGTTTATATCGCTCTTGTGGGGCAGGGGGCTGTGGCTCGGGGTCATAATGCTGAGGGGGAGGGAGGTCAGGAGGAGAGGAAACTGGTCCTCAGTGCCACATTGTGCAAAACACCACACACCCTGATAATCTTACACACTTTTTCCGGTGGTATAGAAGTCTTCCACCTGAGACATCCAGAGCTCCACATCTGCATTTCTGGAGGTGAGAGCGTCTGAGGGTGAAGCCTCTGTCACCTGTCATATTATAGACTACATCAGGACAATGTTTACAATTTCTACATGTTGTTAAAGTCACCAAGAAGCCAGTCATCACGTCCTGCAGCTGCATAGATCACATAGATCCAGGAGCACAGCTGTAGGAATCTAAATCAGATTATTATTCAGTCATCATCATGGGCCGAGAAATCATCATGGTCCCTGGAGACTCTTTCTCCTTAATCTTCCATTGGCGTAATCCTCCAGCAGTGCCATCATGCAGCATTACACACGGGGGTCACCACAGCATTTATATGTTTACAGTAATTACACTGATCATTAACACCTTGGCAAAATCAGCATGAATTAGTGGCATCATCACCAGTGATACAATTTGAAGATGAAAATGTGACATGTGAACACGTTTCTTCATGCCAGTTTTGTCATGAACATCATTATAGTTAGGACTGAAAATGAGAACATAAAGAGAGTAACGACTGTGTGAGAGCGTAATGGCTGCATTTCCAGATTTATTGAAGGAAAATATGTCGTTATTTACACTGTGTTCTGCAGTTATCTAATGGTAGGGATTTGATGTTCTCCTGTATTCCATGCAGTCGGGCATCTCCTCCTCCTGCGCTCCCGTAGTGGAATGTGATGGTGAGACGCTGCTGATTACAAATTTAGAGTGAATTTTTATTTAATATTTGAGTTGGATTTTATAAGAAGGTGTTTATGAAACAACTATCACTCAGTACAAACCCAAATAACCTGCAGGATTTCATCTTCATGATCACAACACTTCAAACAAAACATCTACAGTACAGACAGGATTCAGGGCCATTTTTCAATATTTATATGTTACGGTAATTTTGTATTATTTATATTAGGAGTCTTTAACGACTCTGTGCATATGTTTAAAAAAAATGACCATGTTACTGTGTGTACAATGATACTAATTGTGTTCATGTATTACAAACACTTTATTAGGAGCACCTATATATTCATATACACTGTGTGTGTGTGTGTGTGTGTGTGTGTGTGTGTGTGTGTGTGTGTGTGTGCAGTTTGTGATCATCACTGTGTGTACAATGATACAATTGTGTTCTGTATTACAAACATTCAGTGAGCACCCAATATTCATATACTGTGTGTGTGTGTGTGTGTGTGTGTGTGTGTGTGTGTGTGTGTGTGTGTGTGTGTGTGTGTGTGTGTGTGTGTGTGTGTGTGTGTGTGTGTGTGTGTGTGTGTGTTATTTGTACAAAGAGACATCACTTTCATTATTTTAGATCAAACATCACTACTACTATCAGGTAAAATACAATGTCCTGTGAGAAACACCAAAAACAAAGTGTCCAAAACTTCGACCAGGCTGAAATAGTCCAGAGAAACAAAACAGAGTAGAACAGGAGCTTTGAGGGTTGGGATTTGGACTGTAGTTTATGTTAACAGTCTGCTACACTGACTCAGGATGTCAGAATGTGTCTTTGTTTCTCATTTCTCAGGTTTGTGCAGTTTTAGGAAAATAAGGGAAAAATGTAGAGGTGTCATGAGTATGAACTGGAAGAGATATTCGAGGTGGAAAATAGAGACGCATATGAGGAACAATAGTCACTCCAGAAAACAGATATATGCCATGGCCGGTAAAAGTGGTGACCACGTACACCAGGCAAAGTGTGTCGGCCGGAAGGAAAAGATAGGAAAATATAATGTAAAATAAAAATAGTAAAATAAGCAAACAGCATGCAGGCAACATGCCTTAACTATACTCAAACAGCATATGCACATATTTTCAAAACACAAGTAGAAACGTAGGTGAAAAAAATCATATAAAAATATATATAAATATAAAATGAGAAGAGTAATAGGTTAATAGGCACAACACATCGTCAGATAATAAAGAACGAGGAGAATAGTTGCAAGAATTTGTATAAGAGGTACACTGTCCAAAACACACAGGAAGTAAGCATGAGAGAGCATGAGCTTAAGATGCAGGCAGGATGAGAGTAAGACAGGAAATGTTATATAAAGAAGTATTATGGCATAAGAAATATATTTTAAGAAGATTTTAAGTAAAACTAAGTAAAAGACGAGAGCTATGAAAATTAGGAAAAGCATTTGGAGAAAAGTGCTGGTGTGTTAAAACTAAAGCCCTGGTTTGTAAAACTAGTAAAAAACACGTTTTTATACAAAGTCTACACAAAACAAAACAAAGGATGATTTGCAGACATAGGAAAAAAAACCCAGACGAGATTTTTAGAAAAGTGCACGATCAGGGGATGTTTTTTAAGACAAGGTCTCCATCAAGAGATATTTTTGTACATGTAAATTAGAATCGTATGGAGGTGAACGAGGCCTCCTGGATATGGGTGGAATTTTACTAAGAATAGGTAGAAACTTACCAGAAAACTCGTGAGCAAAGGTGGGATATGCAAAGCCCCATAAAATCAATGATGTACGTAAATTGTGAGGAGGAGACATTAGACACAATATGTACATTTTACTAGGTGTGAGATATAAAAAATAAGGATTGTTTATATCAAATTCACACTCGCATGTGAAAGCTGACGGGTGTCATTGCTGTCAGGATGATTCTCTCCCGAGAGCTCCATGGGACGGGTCTGAAGTGACTGCAATAAAGCTGATTTTCTCCTTCTCATTCGTGACTGGAAGATGTCTTCATTTGGTTTGTTATGTATTATTTAAGTTTTGTAACTTATTGGTAAATGATTAGTGAACAGCTAAAACTAATTTGAGTATTGAGCCACAATTGTTATGTCTATTCGGACATGGGGTCTGAGTTACGAGACCCTGACCACTGTACTGTAACTCAGTGTCAGGATGTTACTGATCTTCTTATCGCCTCGGCATCATGGTGGAGTCTCCTGTCATCAGAGAGTCTTTACCATGAGGTGCCGTAGAACATCCAGTGGTCAGTATGAGAGAATTGATTAACAGAATATAAGATTTTTTCTCCAAAGTTTAAATAACATTGGATTTTTTTTTCATTTTTTGAATTTTAATTTCATTCATTTTTTCATTCATGTATTTTTGCTCTTGTTGTGAAGTGAAGTTTGTGTCATTGCTGCTACACTGTGCATCTGAACGATCACGACTCAAATCTCACAATAAACTTTAGGGTTTTATCACATTTTCTACTTTCATTCATCTGATTGTCTCCCCAGTGTCCAACTGCTCCATGGCTTTGTGTATCAGTCACCTCACAACTATAGCAAAGAGTTTTTATTATTGACCGAGTAAATTCCAAGTGATTCAGTGCTTATGCTCAGAGACTGGACTGACTAAAATAAGGCTGCAATACTGCACTGTATTTAACTGTCCAAACCAGATTTATTCTAGTTTTACACATTTTAATAGTCACTACTTTACCTTCAGAAAACTGACATGCGCTGTAAGTGCCACTAACTCTGCAGCTTGTGTATAGTAATGATTTAGCTTTAACTATTTCATCAGGTAAACTTACAAACGCATATCCACATAAATACACATCATCAGAAGGTTTTTGAACCATCTACATATAGACAATCCCCTCTTCCTAGGCCGTGTCTAAAAGTTAGGGCCTTCAAGAGGTCTCTTGTTCAATGTGTTTAAGGCAATCATGTGCGTCGTCAAAACCATCTACCGTATTTTCAGACTATAAGCTGCTTTTTTCCCATGCTTTGAACCCCACGGCTTCAACAATGAAGCAGTTAATTTATTTTTCCCGGTTTTCCCGTTAGGCCAAAACCTGAGCCCCATAACATTAGACCAATGAAATTGCCGGATGGGTTAAGGTGAACCAATGAAATTCTTTATATCAAATCATGCGCTCCCACTGAATCGGGCCGCACCACATCATAAATATGGATGAGGTTCCTCTGACGCTTGACCTGCCTCTCAATCGGACTGTCAACAGAAAATGTGAATCATTTGTCTCCCCCGCATGGACTCAGTTCAGAAAAACTGACCAAGAAGGTACACACTTGTCAGAAGTGGGATTCAAACCCACACCTCCAGAGGAGACTGCGACCTGAACAGCGCCTTAGACCACCTTAGACCCATGTACTGATCACATGCATAAACTGGAAGTAATAGGATTTTAAAATTGGTTTTACCTTTCTCCACTCTGAAGTGATACTCGTTCTTATCTGTGGTCTCAATCTATGTCCACCTCTCTGCTAATCACGGCTTAGACCACTCGACCATCCTGACAGGCTAAGCTTAATGTTTCTTACCTTGGTGACCATGTCTAGGCCATATGGTGAACACG
>NW_025804696.1:0-7020 GCF_014805685.1 Silurus meridionalis | reverse complement strand
TGGCTAACAAGGGCTTAAGGAGAAACTCCCAATGTCAGTCCAAAATCTGACAAAAAAGCATAGATGTGTTTGGAACAGAAAAACTCAGGAAAGATATCATTAAATCTTTATTCTCTGATGTTTAGTTCTTTATCAACAGGAAAGTGCTTCAGCAAGTCCTAATTTTATGATGGATTTTGTGTGCAGATTTGCCGTGGGAGCTGCAGCTTGCAGTGGTTTATGCCACTCATGATCTGGCAGCCAGCAACCCCAAAGTCGCTGTAAAGATTTTGGAATCATGGTGACAAGACATCACAAAGCTCATTCCTCCAGCCGTCACCAAGCCTCAGACTCTCTTTATGAATGATTTAATAGATTACTTTAATAGTGATTTACATCTAAAACTTTTGTTCATAAAGAAATAAAATACATTTTAGATCTGTACAGTGTTATCTGCTGTCTATTATAGTTTATGTTTATGTGGAAAAAGCCTGTATGCTATAGACTTCAGTGTAGCAACATCTGAAAAGTCTCAGAGATGAGATGTGGCAAAAGAAACAGGATAAAACAGTTATATTTTCTTTAAGGCTGAATTTTTGGTTTAATCTCCCACCAGAGTGATGTGTACAGAATCATCATAAAAATTCTAGTATCTCCATGACAACCGCCAAACAAACAAACAGCAGCAAGAAGCAGCAGCGATTAGCAGCAACTAAGAACATTTACAACTTCTCTTCTATTGAACATTTCTTCATACAGGTACCTGGTAAGTCTTCTAAATAATTATGGTAGAATATTGTATAATATTTATATCTTCCTGGCGGAAGCCAAAGTAACATAAATAAAGTTTTATTTAAACAAAAGGACGAAGACAAAACACAAATACTTGCTGTGAAAGGATTATTCCAGCCCACAATAGTCCAGAGTCTGAGGAATAATCCGAATGAGGGAATCCGGGAAAAAGGAAAGTAATATCCACGGTGCGCCTGGAAAGAGTGCACGCGAGCGAGAGCGCGAGAGTCCGGGTCGAACTGCACGTGGGGAAACGCATGCGCGCATAAGGCAATATGAACAAACAGGAACATGCAATAAAGGATCCGGAGTGTGGGGGAATGTGGGGTTTATATCGGCGGTGTGATGAGTGAGTGAATATGCCTCAGGTGTTCTCAATGAAGCCCGATGCGAGGAGCTCCATGTGGGCGGGGCACATGAGAGAAGGAGCAGGGCGTTCCCCGAAGCACCAAAGGGGGCGTGGCAGGGGGATTCCTGACAATTTAGTAGAAGACTCGAAAAGTAAAAGTAATTATTTAGTGACATTAGCATGGGTAACTAGCTAGCTAAGATTAGCTTTTATAGTTTAGCTTTTATATTAATCCATTATATGTATTTAATAATTAGTATAGAATCTATCAGATACAATGAAGTAGATAAATTTAACCTATTTATCCCATATTTTAATCAAACTCATGTAACCTGTTTACTCCAAGTATAATTAACATAATATACTAATAAATAGAGTAGAATAGGGTCAGACTGGGACTACAATTTTAATAATCCTTGCAGCCGTGTCATGTTTTATCTGTTGTGGAATTCCTTGTCATTGTTTAGACAATACGTACAGCTCCCAGTGTATAAAATTACAGGTGAAGAGTCTTCTACAGAAAACATCTCCACAGATATGGATCAAAACATCTATGTGGATTTGGATGGAGGATTATGGCCCTAGTCAATGAGAAAAATGACTGTAACAAATGTTTCCTTATAACCAAAAGCACTAAACCCTTTCTATGCTTTAATTCTGATTCTTTGATTATATCGTATATAAATCATGTTGTTGTTGTGTGTATTTTATGCTGTGTGCAGGAACATGGCAGCTGGTGAACAAAGGTGGCTTCTGCAAGGTATGCGTCTGCATCAAGGCACTTGTGGGTACATTGAAGCATGTGCTGAGGGGTATCGCTACTTTGACACCTCTAGAGCTCCCTGCGATGCTTGTTTTGCCTTCTTCTTCAAAAGCACTGCCTGTGGTGCCTGGAGCAGCCCACCTGTCGGTTCCCTCATTTTCCGTAAATGGATCTGGTTTCCTCCAAAAAGGAATTCGTTTGGGAAACTGATGAGGACCGGTTCAGACGGTGATGGACATTCTGCACCACGCTGACATGTTCTCCCAGATGGAATGTGGCTAGATTCCATCCAGAACTCTGTCTATGATCTTCCTGCTGGACTTCAGCTGATCACCGTATCTTCATGCGTGGGGCTATTACCCTTGCCCAATCGTTTGGAGTTCCTGCCAGCTCGCTGGTTGCTCGAGAACTCACAGATTTCTCTTCACGGAATTCGTCATGCAAAGCACCTTTGTAACGTACTACACCATCACCTTCTGTGGCTATGTTCTATGGACAACTGAACCAGCGAAACATCGTGATTGGAATTCTCGTCCTATCCTTTGTCACAAATTTCACACAATCGGAGCAGACTCAATGGTATTCTCATCGAGATGTCACGATGGTGGTTTGAGGTTACAGGTTGGGGTGTGGTCTGCACTGAAGTCTCACAGTTCTATATCTGCTCCTGCCACACTGGATCAGACAACTATCACCCATTCCAGTAAAAAAAAAAATCAAGGACAGGACTCAGGACCTGAAAGCTAAACCTCCCATGTCCAATAATAATTAATAAAATCAATAAAAATCTAAAATATTAAATCACTTGTTTATTGAAGTGTTCGACATCATTTAAATCCTGATTCTAAATCAGTGTTTCTCAACTGGAGGATGCTTTTAAACTAAATAATTAAATGTGATAAAGTAAAATGTGCACAATTATTAAAAGATGAAGTTAAACCATGATTTTTGTCTTCCTTTCAAACACGTATGACCTCCTCATGGATTCTTCCACCTCTGTGGGGCAGGGGTGTGTGGCTCAGGTCATAATGCTGAGGGAGGGAGGTCAGGAGGAGGAAACTGGTCCTCAGTGCCACATTGTGCAAACACCACACACCCTGATCATCTTGTACACTTTTAACGGTGGTATAGAAGTCTTCCACCTGAGACATCCAGAGCTCCACATCTGCATTTAAGAATGTGAGGAGCATCTGAGGGGTGAAGCCTCTGTCACATGTCATATTATAGACTACATCAGGACTGTAATTTCTACATGTCTGTCACCAAGAACAGTCATCACGTCCTGCAGCTGCCTGTAGTCTGTTCCCTACACTGCTATGTGCCAGGATAAAGGAATTATGTGCTGAAGCAGGTCAGCGTGCAACAATGTTTGTGAGGGTCGTGTTAGAGTCACATATGACTTGCACCTTCAACAGAAATCATATGCTGTTTATTAACATATACAAATTCCTTTTCATATGGAGTCTTTACAGAAATATGAGTGCAGTCAATTGTGTTAATTACATTTGGAAAACTGAACATTGCTGCAAAGTGCATTTTAATTTCAGCCTGTTCTTGCACAGTGAAGGGAAACATGATGTATCGACTACCCACCTTAATAATAACATCCAAAATGACAGGCATTATGACACTCAGGGGCAGATACCAGACCTATAGCATGAGATTTAATAGAATTATATTATATTTAAAGAAGGTCTTTGTGAAAAAGTTAATTATATATAATATTTATATAAAGTATTTCGCTGTCTGCCATTTCCCACTAGAAACAACCTGTTGTCATTAACCCCAGAGTGGTGAGGACCTGTATTTGGACGGGGATGGCATGGTTCTGGTGTGTTTTCCTCTGTAGTACTGGACCCAATTCAGCACATAGATCCAGGAGCACAGCTGTAGGAATCTAAATCAGCTTATTATCCAGTCATCATCATGGGCCAAGAAATCATCATGGTCCCTGGAGACTCTTTCTCTCCTTATTCTTCCATTGGCGTAATCCTCCAGCAGTGCCATCATGCAGCATTACACACGGGAGTCACCACAGCATTTATGATTTATTCCAGTTCATTATGGAAAGATAAAATACACTGATATTTGGTCCTGTGCCATGAACATAAAAGCAATAATAGCTACAGAAAAGCTCCTGCTTCCCTCTGTAGCAGGTATTTAAATCCCATTTAAAATGCTTTCAGTGATTCTACATTCTGTTTATATGAAGTGTTTCAACAGTTTGCATGTTAATTGGCTGTATGGTGCATTTAAGCGCATTTTAGGTGAATTTATGAATCACATCTGGCTGGAAAAGACATGTGTCCAAATACTTTTGACCACACAGTGTGTATCAGTTGAAAAGCAGCAGCTTCAGATCAGTCGCGTTTCCACTGGGATTCAACTCTGAAAGATCACTTTTGATTTTTATTATATGAAATATTTTATATGATATATTTGATATTATTTGTTTGGACTTTTCTTTCCTCAGCATCACTTTGATTTTCCTCCTGTAGCTCAGAGAGACGCCGTTTTCCAGGTGGAGGATGAAGACCCTCTGCCGGGATGAAATGAACTGTACGACACCTGGAACGGTGAGTTTCCGAGCTTTATGGATTTTATTCTCTTTAAAACACAGAGTTTATCATTTATTATAATTATAATTATTATTAACCATCGGTACCGGAGTGAAGAGGGGAAAAGCGATGTTCCTCATGTTGTGTTTACTCCTGATCATTAGCATAAAGATCACAGACTTGCAGGAAAAGTGGATACAAAGAAGGATAATAAAGAGTGATAATATTTCCATAAATGTTGCAGTGAGCAGAAATGGACCTTTCGGCTAATGGTGTAGGAGACATCATCATTAGCCTCATGCTAGCCGGGTTTGCTAGCGCTGCTTTTGTGTTTATTAGTTTATTAGAAACGTCTACTTTTTGACTAAGATGAATAAAACTATATTTAGGTTAATAAGATTACATAAGTTACATTAGTACATGAATTTACTTATAGTTCACTAAAATCTGTGTAGTGTATGACTGAGTTGTTCCTCTGTGTGCTTCAGTAACTGCTGTTAAACTGAGAGGAAAGAAAAATGGCTTCAGTTCAGCAGAAATGAACTGATTAACAGTGTTAGGAAAAGACAAAGTGTTTAAATATTTACTCAAATATAAATTGTGATAACTTGTTAAAATGTTTTTAATGGTTTAATAGTGGATTTATTCAGGTTTAAACACACAAGCTGGTGGTGAAGGTAATATTGATTATAGATTCCTTTACGAGGCGCGTCTCACTGTGTGTTTGTCTCTTCAGACACAGGAAGATGGAGACAGGACACGACATCAGTCTCCTCCGAACAGCTCATCCCTGTGAGGACTGGTCTCTCAAACAGCTCGTCCCTGTGAGGACTCAGTCTCCTCCAAGCAGCTCGTCTCCTTTGAGGACTCAGTCTCCTCAAGCAGCTCGTCCCTGTGAGGACTCAGTCTCCTCAAGCAGCTCGTCTCCTTTGAGGACTCAGTCTCCTCCAAGCAGCTCGTCCCTGTGAGGACTCAGTCTCCTCCAAGCAGCTCGTCTCCCTACCAGTCATGAGCCTCACATAGAGATAAATACAGAGCACATAGTGTTTGAACAGCTTTATGTTATAGGTTACAGAGGATTTCTGTCCAACACCAGGATCAGGAGGAGAAGGAAAAAGATGAAGAGATCAAGAGGAGGAAGATGAAGGGAAGATGTTATGGACTCGTCTCTGAGCAGCAGTTTAAAGTCTCATCTCACTCGTTCCTGTTCAGTATCTCACCTCAGGTCTGGGGATATCAAAGATTCCTGTAGATGATGTGTTGTGTATACAGTAGAACATCAGCTGTGGAGAACCAGGAATAATTGACTAAACAAGGATTTGAATATCAAGATTTAGCAGAAAGGAGGAAGTTGTTTTGCTGATAACTGATCAAATGTTACACTAGGGCACTTTGTATTTGTGGAAGTGGTGTTACGAATCTCACGTGTAAACATTTGAATTGTTTTATGCCTCATTAGTCTTAAAACTAACATTTATAGAACTGACTAATAGAAAGTGTTTTTTTTTCATGGATCACCTCAAATCAGTGTTACATTCATTGTGTGTGTATAATGATGGCATGTCAGCTATAAGGGTGATGAAGGAAAAGTCAAATCCAAATGAAGTTTGTCACTTTTTTGTTTCTTGTCATTATTTGTTGTCCTCCCCATGTGCTGCTGTACACAGGTGAACAGACGTCCATTCACCAAGCTTTTTACAGAAATCACCAAATCTTGATTTTAATACTGCTGAGATGATTTTATAGGAGTTTAGTTTCTTATTTTAATACCGATATAAAATTCCCACACATATTATGGTGTAGTCGTGGACCAGTTGAGAAAACACTAAGTGCTTGTAAAAAGACTGGTGGCAGATCAAAATCAATCACATCTTTCATTAATGTTTTTTTCTTTTTTAAATACATTTTTGGACCTGATTGTATTCAATAAACAATATTTATTACAGTTTAATTTACCTTGTGATTAATTTACCAGATTATTTTATTCTTATGATAATTTCTTGCTTACAAACGTCTTAATAAGTAGATGATTATAATTGAAGGATGAACAGAGACTATAAATACTACCATGTGTTTAAGTACAAAATCTGTTTGTGTTCAGAGAAGGGAAGTATAATGAATAATCTAAGGAAAATGAAATAAAGTCTGTTAAAAGTGCAGTGTTGTCAGGAAACGGAAGGAAGCGAGGCCAGGTAGCATGAATGATTGATTTCTTTTCTAATAGCTCATAACACACATCTGACACGCGCTAATCACGTGTTCTCTCATTCTCTATTTTCAATGCACTTCTACTCCCCCTATTGGTCACTTTAAGTATAACAACAACAGGTCACCACATGCAGTACAAACTAATTACACATCAAATTAAACCCCACAATTCTGATCAAGATCACATTCCAAACTACAAACACGTGGTTTCTATTAAATAATATAATTTTAAATACTTTAATACCCAACTGTGTCTAAACAGAGGGGCTATAGGAACTCGTGTAGGTTTACAATCACACACCACTTACTTGTCTTAACACCACCCGTTTTCAACTTCCGCGTCTACATTTGAATCATTGAAGCCCCGCCTC
>NW_025804695.1:0-7024 GCF_014805685.1 Silurus meridionalis | reverse complement strand
GCTGTATAATAATGATGGTTTCTACAGTTGTGGCATCATATTGATGTTGATGATTAAGAGGATGATTGGGACTGAAGGCAGATGATTGGGTCTAAAAAGCACGACTTACCACTGTAAAGAGACGATCAATAACACTGTGCAGATCTATTATGTATTTTATTTATTTATGTACAAAAATATATATAAAAAAATTTATAAAATCTATTAAACATTATTTAATGTAATAGTTTCTCTTGACTTTAGGTGAGAACAGAGAAAGCTGATCTGCTTCAGGCACTTAGTGACGGCTGGAGGAACGGGCTTTGTGAGGTCTTTCTTCCACGATTCTAAAGCGTTCAGAGCGACTGTGGGGCTGCTGGGTGCCAGATCATGAAAATAATCAATAACTAATCAATAGAAACCAAAACAGAACTACAGTGGTACTTTGACCTACGAGTGCATTAATGTACGAGGTTTTCAGTACTGACAGTTATCGGTCGATTTCTTGCTTTGTTACGCAAGCAAAAAATTAGGTACAAGCTCGAAAACCGCTGCTAGATGGCGGAAACGAAGTGAGAAAGCGAAGATTGTGACAAAAATTAAGATAAGCAAAGAAAATTAAAAGTTTAGGGACACGTGTACAAGAGTGATAGAGAGAGTAGCAAAGAATCGAGTTCCCCCGCACCACTCCGTGGCATCTTCTTTAGCTCAAGTCGTCTCATCTCCAAGGAAAATACACTGAATAAAACCTTATTATATCTTACATACTCTTTCTATTATGTTTTATACAAGATTTGTTATTTAGAAATGTATTTTCCTAATTTAATAAAATGAAACATAAAACGGGGGGTCATTTTAAGGGGTGGAAAAGGATTAATGCCATTTAAGTAGTGGTTCCATCTACAGCGTAAGTCATACTGTCCTCATAATGTCCTACAAAACTTTACTAAACACACACACTGTGTACCGTCAAACACACACATTATGTAAAGTAACACATCTCTGTTTTTCTCTTTCAGGTCATCGTGCTGTCGGTCTGCTCCACTGAATTCATCATTTTATTTATTTTGCTTTTATTTATTATTTCTTTCTCTTTTTTACAGAAATAGTTTTATTACTGTAAATAAATATGTAAATAACTAACAGTTATGAAGGTGTTTCATTATTGATCATTCATAAAATTCCTCTTAATACATGAGAACTTTCATTAGAACTGAAAGAGACGGCCAGAAAAGAGAACAGTAATAACAGAGTTGTGTTCGTGAAAACCCTGGAAACAGATCATGTAAATACACTACTCTGACGCTGACACCATTTATTTAATGGATGAATAAAATTGATCTGAAATAAATTCAAATATTTAAGCTGTAATACTGCACTGTATTTAACTTATTATTATTATTATTATTATTATTATTATTATTATTATATATTGTTATAATTTTAAATGTATTGATAGATTTTATTTTGAAACTTTATATTTGATGTTTTATTTCAGTTAATACATTTTTTATTGTATTTAATTTGTGTCAGTTTATGTTCTAATCTCTAATATACACTAAAAGCCTTTATATTTATAAATGTGTATTTAAATCACAGATATTAAAAAATTAATAATATGTAAAAAGATCTAATATCTACCAAAAAAATCACTCAGTGTTGATTTAAGATGTTTGGACATTTATTCCAGCTCATAAATCCTATAAAACATGCAGCATTAAACATGAACTTCCAGCAGATGAACATCTCATAATACTGTCTGGAAGTGAGAAATGTACAGGTTGTTTTTACTCCATACACATGAACTTACTTTGATCAGAAACACAATCATACTCCAAATCAATTAATCAATAAAGTCAATAAAAGAATCCCAAACTGCTGTGTGTCTTGTCCTCGCTATTAATGACGTCATTAGAGCTCCACTACTTCTAATGACCTGCTGTGACAGTGAGCTCTAATACACATCACACTGCCACCTACTGGTCATTTATGATTCTGCAACATTCATAGAGTCACTCCGGTCAACTTCCGGTTCTCAACTCGGATTCACTCGCTTTATACACAGTTTACAGCCGTTTTTATCTTATTTATGACTGTAATATCGCTCTTCTCTCAGGAACAACAGAAAAGCTGTGAAGACATGATATTTTATCCGCTTTACCTCTGTAATGTGCGCATGCGCATAGTGTCAGGTTAAGAGAGACCGGGTTACGCCACAGACGGAGGGCGGGCATCTCCTGTGACGTCACAGTAAGGCAACGTCTATTATTGGAACGCTCTCTGTTTCTCTCATTTCCGAGGTTTTTGCTTGTGAGTAAAGAGGCATAAACATGGAGCTCTTCAGAAGGTTGAGAGAGTTTTTTCAAACCAGAAGATCGAAGAAAACTAAGCAGATTGCTGAAATGAAGGAGAAGCTGGAACACATGGAGAAAGTAGAGAAAGACTTGGATGCATTTTCTTCTAATGATAGAGAAGATAACAGAAGAGAAAGAAGAGAAAGCCATTCTGCTACAGACGGTTGCAAAAGCTGGAGGCTACTTTGGCTTCTGAGCGAAAGCAGCAGGAACAGGACATAACTGAGAGAAGCCAGAGCTGGGCGAGAGAACAAAACAACTGGAGAACGTGTTGCTCAGCTTGAGTTTATTTTGGATCAGACCACCATGAAGCTACAGTCTTCCTTGAAAATCAATGAGGAACTGGAGAAAACTGTAGAATGTGAGAGAGAGCTGGACAAGAACAAACGAAAGTGGAGAAACATGTTGCTCAGCTTGGGGTCACTTTGGATCAGACCACCATGGAGCTCCAGTCTTCCTGAAAATCCATGAGGAACTGGAGAAAACTGTAAAATGTGAGAGAGAGAGCTGGAAGAGAGAACAAAAGACTGGAGGAACATGTTGCTCAGCTTAAGCTCACTTTGGAACAGACCACCATGGAGCTCCAGGATACTCAGAATCACTGTGAGAAAATAAAAATAGTGCAGAGCAGGAGAGATCATTTGATTAGAGAGAAAGAGCGACTGAGGAACATGTTGCTCAGTTTGAGCCCACGTTGGATTTTAAAGAAAAACAAGAGGATGAAAGAGAGAAACTAAACTTGACATAGAGGAGAGGAACAACTTACAGCTTCAGACCAACAGGGGGCTCCAGGATACCCAGAATCTCTGTGAGGAAGAAAAGAAGACTTCAGAGAATAAAACAGATCATTATATGAGAGTCCGAGAGCGATGGGAGGAAATTGTTGCTCAGCTGAGACAAGAAAACATTCAAAAGAAAAGGAGAAATAGAAAAAAAAGAAGGCGACAAGAGAAACAGAGAGTCTGAACATGCCTTTTTCCTCTTTCTGTTTCTCTTATGGCTATTTATGATAGTTTTACACTTATAGTCAATAGTATAAAGCTGAGTGTAAAGCTATTGTATCTTGTAGATCGCCTCGCCTTTTGATCATTTTTTATTTCTGTCTTGTCAAATCTTTTTTTTATCTTTTTTTAAATCTTGATTTTAATCTTTTACTACAAAGAGTCACAATAAACACTAATAACAACCATTATTTTTGTCTTCCTTACAAACGGCGTATGACCTCCTCATGGATTCTTCCACTTAGTTTATATCCCTCTTGTGGGGCAGGGGGCTGTGGCTCGGGGTCATAATGCTGAGGGGGAGGGAGGTCAGGAGGGAGAGGAAACTGGTCCTCAGTGCCACATTGTGCAAAACACCACACACCTGATAATCTTACACTTTTTCCGGTGGTATAGAAGTCTTCCACCTGAGACATCCAGAGCTCCACATCTGCATTTCTGGAGGTGAGGAGCATCTGAGGGGTGAAGCCTCTGTCACCTGTCATATTATAGACTACATCAGGACAATGTTTACAATTTCTACATGTTGTTAAAGTCACCAAGAAGCTAGTCATCACGTCCTGCAGCTGCATAGATCACATAGATCCAGGAGCACAGCTGTAGGAATCTAAATCAGCTTATTATCCAGTCATCATCATGGGCCGAGAAATCATCATGGTCCCTGGAGACTCTTTCTCCTTAATCTTCCATTGGCGTAATCCTCCAGCAGTGCCATCATGCAGCATTACACACGGGGGTCACCACAGCATTTATATGTTTACAGTAATTACACTGATCATTAACACCTTGGCAAAATCAGCATGAATTAGTGGCATCATCACCAGTGATACAATTTGAAGATGAAAATGTGACATGTGAACACGTTTCTTCATGCCAGTTTTGTCATGAACATCATTATAGTTAGGACTGAAAATGAGAACATAAAGAGAGTAACGACTGTGTGAGAGCGTAATGGCTGCATTTCCAGATTTATTGAAGGAAAATATGTCGTTATTTACACAGTGTTCTGCAGTTATCTAATGGTAGGGATTTGATGTTCTCCTGTATTCCATGCAGTCGGGCATCTCCTCCTCCTGCGCTCCGTAGTGGAATGTGATGGTGAGACTGATTACAAATTTAGAGTGAATTTTTATTTAACATTTGAGTTGGATTTTATAAGAAGGTGTTTATGAAACAACTATCACTCAGTACAAACCCAAATAACCTGCAGGATTTCATCTTCATGATCACAACACTTCAAACAAAACATCTACAGTACATACAGGATTCAGGGCCATTTTTCAATATTTATATGTTACAGTAATTTTGTATTATTTATATTAGGAGTCTTTAACGACTCTGTGCATATGTTTAAAAATGACCATGTTACTGTGTGTACAATGATACTAATTGTGTTCATGTATTACAAACACTTTATTAGAACACCTATATATTCATATACACTGTGTGTGTGTGTGTGTGTGTGTGTGTGTGTGTGTGTGTGTGTGTGTGTGTGTGTGTGTGTGTGTGTGTGTGTGTGTGTGTGATTATTTGTACAAAGAGTTCCGTCTCATCACTTTCATTATTTTAGATCAAACATGTGTTCTACTACTATCAGGTAAAATACAATGTCCTCGTAGGAAAAAAACACCAAAAACAAAGTGTCCAAAAACTTACGACCCCCAGGCTGAAATAGTCCATGCAGAAACAAAACAGAGTAAGAACAGGAGCTTTGAGGTTTGGGATTTGGACTGTAGTTTATGTTAACAGTCTGCTACACTGACTCAGGACTACAGTTTGTATCTGATCATCACTTCACCTCAACATCATTTAGCTGTAATAAATGGACATTCAGTGAAACCCAGATGAGGACGGGTTCCCTCTTGAGTCTGGTTTCTTCCTTATGCCGTCTCGGGGAGTTTTTTCTCGCCACATTCGCCACCGGCTTGTTCATCAGAGACAAACTTACACATAAAGAACATTATATTTATTTTTATCACCACATTATCTGTGTGAGAAATGTTCTATTTGTGCGTAATAATATGTAATCTGAGAGAGAGAGAGGGGGCTGGGGGACATCACAGGAGGAGCTCGGGGCGTGTTTGTGTGACATCACAGTAGGACACGTCTTTATAAGTCAGAACGTGTCTTTGTTTCTCATTTCTCAGAGACGAAATCTAAGCAGATTGCTGAAAAGAAGGAGAAGCTGGAACACATGGAGAAAGTAGTAACAGAGTTTGATGCATTTATCAATCTGATGATGAAGAAAAGAATAGCAGAGCATGAGAGAGATCATTTGATGAGAGACAGAGAGCGACTGGAGGAACATGTTGCTCAGCTGGAGGCCACTTTGGAAATTGAGAAAAAGATGGGAGGATGACAGAGTAAAGGCCAAACTAGACATGGAGGAAAAGAACATCTTACAGCTCAAACTATCAGAGCTCCAGGATTCTCTGAATCATTGTGAGGAAGAAGAATAGTGCAGAACAAGAGAGAGATCGTTGATGAGAGACAGAGCGGCTGGAGGAACGTGTTGCTCAATTGGAGGCCACTTTGTTAAATGAGACAGAGAAATGGGAGGACGAAGAGAGGCCAAAAGAGACTTGGAGAGATGAACACCTTACACCTCCAATCTCCAGAAAGCTCCAGGTTCCCTGAATCTCTGTATAGAAGAGAAGAAGAGAGCAGATCATGAGATTGATAATTTGATGAAACTTATAGTCAATAGTATGAAGCAGAGTGATTTTCTGTAGCTTGTAGATCGTCTCATCTTTTGATCATTTTTATATTTACAGATTTAAAACTTTAATTGTACATTTAGTGTGTTTGTGACCATTTTGCACGAGTTCTGCAAATGATTTAATTCTTCCAAAACCCACACAATCAAGTATTTCAACGACCGCACCCGTATTCACCAATCAAATCTTACAAATCCAGCAGTGCCATCATGCAGCATTACACACGGGGGTCACCACAGCATTTATATGTTTACAGTAATTACACTGATCATTAACACTGTGATTATGGTCGGTATATAAGGAAGTGCTGAATGTGTGATTAGAATCAGCAGTAATGAAGCAGTAATGAGCACAACATCTCTTATTCTTGAAGGCTGATTTATCAAGAGTAATAAATGTGTCAGAAGAACAGACAGCCAAGAGATGAAGTTGTGGACGAGACAGAGGGTCATGAAGCGCCCATTAAAGAATTACATGCTACTTTTTAGAGAATAATGAGGAATGTGGGCGTTACACATGTAGCTGAAGAGGGTTTATCAAGACTGTGTGTGGACTGTGTTATTGCAAACTTCCATGTAAATTTATTTCTACTGCATAAAGTCTTAAACTTTAACACCTCAATCCTGGATCCTGAACTTCCTCCAGTAGCTGTGTCGGTCATTGGTAACCCGAATCTCGACCGGTCCAGTATGAATTGGAACGATATGGTTACTTTATATTTAATTTTATTTTTGTTTTTATATTTACTATTTATTTTTTAAAGGACTTATCATGAAAACTTTTTCTATTTACATTGGAGTCCTCTTCTAATTTTGGAATTCCTATTGTCCATTTATGTTACAAGCACAATGCGGAAACAAGAAAAGCTGTTTATTTATTTTCATGATTGAGTAACAATTTGTGACAAATACATAAACCTCATTCATGTTTGACAGGATTTTAAGTTCTTTTCAAATATCGATTCGAGGTTTTC
>NW_025804694.1:0-7024 GCF_014805685.1 Silurus meridionalis | reverse complement strand
TTGTTTTGTTTCCGCACCGTCACTGAATCCACCTCCGAGTCACCAGTGTTGTGCTGGTTACTAAAAAATAGTAACTAGTTACAGTTACTCGTTACTTTATTCAAAAAGTAACTCAATTAGTTTGTCGATTATTTACACCAAAAAGTAGTGTTACTGTTAAACTAACTTTTAGTTACAAGAACCTTCTTTAATGTTCCCATTAATGCCCTTTTATGTGTTATGATCTACAAACACAAAACTGACTTAAAACAAAACTAAAGTGGCTTCTGCATCATAAAAGCTGTTGTGTTGAAAAATGTTCCTTTCACAGCTGAAGTATGAAAACTATCAACAATGTAGAACAGAACACCGGGTTAGCTTCTAGCTTCTAGCTCCTCAGGCATGGAGTTTCTGGAGGTGTTGCTATCGCAGTAGATACGAGCTTCAAACCAGAAAGACACAGCTTACATTAGACTAAAAAGGTTTTGTCTTTATACTCAACTAAAGTGAAATAATGAGCATATTTCCACTGTGAGAAACTCGTCTTGCTCTCGACTCGCCATTACTGCCGCACAGACCTGAATAAACAGAGACACACCAACAGTGCGTGTCCAGAGAGAAGTTTAATAATAAAAAGCATGTTGGTTTAATTACAAAAACAATTAATGCTCCAATGTTTGGAAAAGATCTCTAAAAGATCCTAACATTTGATGTAAACCTTGATATTGAAGACCCAAAGGTCCCTAATGTTTGTTGACAAATAGTGTTTTACATAAAAGAATCAGCTTTTATTTTACCAAAGGTTATGATCACATCTTGACATGTGGATTCGATTTGATTATAAATGTTTCTATTTGTTTCTATTTATTAATTCATGGAGCCATAAATCTTTTTGGCAAAATTTCCATCAAATTTTGAAAATCTTCAAAATTTTTCTTGGTTGCTGCTAATTGCTGCTGCTTCTTGCTGCTGTTTGTTTGTTTGGTGGTTTTCAATGAGATACTCAAATTTGTATTATGACATCATAAAATCGATTCTGTACACATCACTCTGGTCACATGACCAGCTGGAGACTTGAGTCCCAAAGCACTTAAAGCACAAACACACTGCAAAATATTATTTTAATACAAAATTACCTTCAAATATCAATCTAGAAAAATGGCCCTGAATCCTGTATGTACACAAAACAGACACATGAATCTCATTTAAAATGCTTTCAGTGATTCTACATTCTGTTTATATAAAGTGTTTCAGTTTGCATGTTAATTGGCTGGATGGAGCTTTTATTCATTAGTTATTTATCCAGTTATCATCTGTTAACCTGTTATTTCAACAAAACCAGATTTTCAATTTATTTTTATTTGTATTGCCTTTTTAACAATGAACATTGTTTCGAAGCAGCTTTACACAGATAATGTGGTGATAAAAATAAATGAGATGTTTATGTGTAAGTTTGTCTCTGATGAACAAGCCGGTGCACTATGGCGAAAAAACTCCCCGAGACGGCATAAGGAAGAAACCTTGAGAGAAACCAGACTCAAGAGGGAACCCGTCCTCATCTGGGTTTCACTGAATGTCCATTTATTACAGCTAAATGATGTTGAGGTGAAGTGATGATCAGATACAAACTGTAGTCCTGAGTCAGTGTAGCAGACTGTTAACATAAACTACAGTCCAAATCTTACTGTCCCAGACTATTTCAGCCTGGGGGTCGTAAGTTTTTGGACACTTTGTTTTTTGTTTTTTCCTACGAGTACATTGTATTTGACCTGATAGTAGTAGGGCACATGTTTGATCTAAAATAATGAAAGTGATGAGACGGAACTCTTTGTACAAATAATTACACACACACACACACACACACACACACACACACACACACACACACACACACACATTATGTGTTCCTAATTAAGTGTTTGCAATACATGAACACAATTAGTATCATTGTACATACAGTAACATGGTCATTTTTAAACATATGCATTAAGACTCTAATATAAATAATACAAAATTACATATATATAAATATCGAAAATGGCCCTGAATCCTGTATGTACTGTAGATGTTTTGTTTGAAGTGTTGTGATCATGAAGATGAAATCCTGCAGGTTATTTGGGTTTGTACTGTGCAGAGTGGCTTTCAGTCCTAATGCTCTTAAACGTCGAGACACTGTATGACGAGACAGATCCTTACCCTGTTCAGCGCTGAACTGGTGAGCAATTCCAGCTGCAGTGTGGAAAACGATTGCCCGTTGAGATCCTCCGCAGTATCCTGTCCTCTCTTGTATTTGTCTTCTGTGGACGACCAGCCTTCTTGGCAGACTTGAATGAGTGATGTTGTAAAGATTCAATATTCTTGAAATCACATATTTGGAAGACCAACTTGTCTTGCTATGGCTGATAGGGTCATTCCTTTGGCCTTCATCTGGACAACCTGCTGTTCAGTCACTTTAGAACGGCCCACCATCTTGTAGAGTCAGTGAAACTGGAAGTTAGGCTGCCAGTTAAATAGGGGTTGACAGATAATCAAGGAAATTAGCACCAGGTGCCAGATTACACAAATAACTGGGAGGTATCTGAAAGTGTTCTCTAATTTTGATCAGTGTGTTTTCTGCAAAATAATGTTTTTTAAATGCCTTAGTTATTTTGTGGAAAAGGTGTTCTGGTAGCATGGTATAGACAGGACAAAACTCCTTCAACTGTTGAGCAGTGAAGATGACATTATTTCAGAATTGTTCAATTGTTTATAAATTGTTCTCTGATTTTGATCCCCAGTGTACATATTTTCCTTCAATAAGTCTGGAAATGCAGCCATTACACTCTCTTTATGCCCTCGTTTTCAGCTTATCTTAATTTTAGTCACAATCTTCGCTTTCTCACTTTGTTTCGCCATCTAGCAGCGGCGTTTCGAGCTCGTACTCAATTTTTTGCTCACGTAACAAAGCAAGAAATCGACCGAGTGACCGTCAGAGCCTGGAAAACTCGTGCATTAATGCACTCGTAGGTCAAAGTACCACTGTTGTTCTGTTTTGGTTTCTATTGATTAGTGTGTAATGGAAAATTGCTGCACCAATCACGGATGTGGACGCAACCAGAGAGGCGGAGCTTCTAGTATCAACACGCCTTTGCTGTAAAAGTGATGGAAGATCGGATCATTTTAGTGACTCGGTTCTTTGAATCTCATTTATGAAAATGAGAACGCGTCCAGTAGAAAATAAAGAATCACTCTTAGAGACGAATCGTTCTTCTGAGTCACATTAAAGACTCGTTCAGAATCAAGGAATCGTTCATAACCGACTCATCACTACTCTGCATCATCAGTAATGAGCTCCGGGAGAAACTCTGTGTTCCAGGTGGAGGATGAAGACCCTCTGCCGGGATGGAGCGACTGTAAGACCCCTGAAACGGTGACTTTCTAGTCTTTATGGGTTTTATTCTCTTTTCAACACCGAGACTCACACTTTAGGAACCACTGAGCTAGGCTAACTAGCCGGCTAACTAATCTTAGCTTCAATAAGTTTCACCCAGGTTAAATATTCTACATTTAGTGAGCTATAAATAAATTATAAATATCGTTATAAAGAATAATTGAATGTATTCGTCTTTTGGTCAATTTGTGTCAAATATTCCAAGAAACTAGTTAACACAAAAACAGCGCTAGCGAACCCGGCTAGCATGAGGCTAATGATGATGTTCTCCTACACTATTAGCCGAAAGCTCCATTTCTGCTCACTGCAACATTTCTTTTTTTCATTTTTCCTGCAAGTCCATGAATTTGATGTTAATGATCAGGATTAGACAATAAATGAGGAACAGATCACTTTTCTTCTCTTCACTCGGTACTGATGCTCCTGATCACCTTTCCACCTGTTTGAGGCTTTTATGGGGGATTTGTTTATCAATAATAATTGTAATTACAATAATTATAAATATTGCAACTAGCTATTTTGGTAATCAATTAATCTAATGATTTTTTTAGATTAATTGGATAAAAAACAAACTTTTAATTAGATGTTTTGTTTATTATAACTGTATATCATTAATCATACAAAATCATTTAAGTATGAAAGATGAAGCAATTTGTGTAAATCAACATTTGTATTGTATTTTACAGATGGCAAGTTGGCAAACATACTTAAAAAAAATCTATATAAAATATTATAGCATTTTTTTTAATCATTTTTGTTTAAAAAACTACAGTAATTTTGTTTAGTTGTGAAAATATAAACATCTAGAATATATAATAAATAAATGTTGTATAATAATGAAATGATATGTATACATTAAATATTTAAAATTGAAAACAAGCATTTGAACGTAGTAAAGCCATGATAAATCACTTTTTAGAACAGATAAGTTACTGTTGTAGACAAATGCTATAAAAGAGAATGAAATGGAGAAACGCAGCAAGTTAACAGACTTAATGTATAAAAAAGGAAAAATATGCATCAGTGTACAAATGCTGTTATTTACTGCTTTTAGATTTAGTGTTTGTTCGCACGTTTTAATTAAATCATCATGATGATGTGATCGAGTCGATTGCAAACCTGATGCTCATGAGTCACGACAGAACAGATCCAGTGCGAGTCGAAGTTACAAACAAACAGTTTACACAATAACACTTCATTAAACTACACCATTTTCACATGATGAGGATCACAGCATTCCACAACCAATTTCATTATTGATTAGATTAGTTGTTGCAGCTCTAAAATAAATAATAAACTCAGTGTTTCAAAGAGAATAAAATCCATACAGTTTGGAAAGTCACTGTTCCAGCAGTTGTACAGTCGCTCTATTAAACATTTTTCTACTATTGAACATCAGGTAGCTGCTAAGTGTGTAAGTAGCAGTAGAATATAGTAGACCCTTTAGACCAGGGGGTCCAAACGTTTTATTTACTAAAGTCCTGTATCAGATCTGTTACATATGAATTGTGTGTTAACACGACGTCTCTCCTGAAGGTTGTCCGTTACAAGACGGAGACAAAAAGTTATGAATGTGTCCAATTTAAATCTCAAAAGGCGGCAAATTTGGCAAAAGAGAATCTTGACAAACTTTTAACAGCTATAAAGTGAAATCTATTAATATAAAGTGTGGGTTTGGTCATATGAGGGGATTTCAGTCAGCATCAGGGGGTAATTTTGCTGGTGTCGGCATAAAGACTAACAGCAGTGTGTAAGAGCAGTGTCTCTGTTGTGTTACAGCTCCATCCAACACTTTAATCTCATACAGAGCGTGAGACTGAGAGGAACCACCACATCCAGAGTCCAAACACTTGTCCCTCTGAGAGTTGGACCGACCGCGAGGGCAGCGTAACTATTTAGCATGCCGGAGTCTCGATCGTTATCGGATTAACCAGACAAATTGCTCCACCAACTAAGAACGGCCATGCACCACCACCCAGCTCAAGTTCCAGCTGTGGAGGAAAACCAGCTGCAGCTCAAGTTCCAGCTGTGGAGGAGAAACCAGCTGCAGCTCAAGATCCAGCTGTGGAGGAGAAACCAGCTGCAGCTCAAGTTCCAGCTGTGGAGGAGAAACCAGCACAAGTTTAGAATTCAGTAAAAGCTCCTTCAGCATCTGTGAGTAAAGACCAGATCTACAAGCACACAACATTAACAACAAAACACACACACACACACACACACACACACACACACACACACACACACACACAACGCTCAGTTTAATACCATGTGGTTCTATTGATTGTATGTATCTATCTATGTATTGATTGTATACAGTGGTACAGTATTCAGACCTCAAATTTTCACTCTGTTATATTGCAGCCATTTGCTAAAATCATTTAAGTTCATTTCTTTTCCTCAATAATGTACACACAGCACCCCATATTTACAGAAAACACAGATTTTGAAGAAATGAACTGAAATGATTTTAGCAAATGGCTGCAATATAACAGAGTGAAAAATCGGAGGGGGTCTGAATACTTCCGTACTCCACTGTATGTTTGTGTAGAACGTGTCTGTAATGTTTGTGTGGAACGTGTCTGTAACGTTGTGTGGAACGTAGCATACATTTCCACCCCGTTTTGTGTGGATCAGATTTAGTGGTGTCACCGTGATAAACACAAACTTTTGTCATCTCAGTGCAAAAGCTTTTCTTGTCCAATGTGGGAAGGAATTAAATACCCTAAGATGAAGTGTTAGCCACAAGAACGAAGAGGTTCAGAAAGATCTTTTTAAACTTCTTGGACGTTGCTGCCACCAAGTCTTACATCATACACAAGGAACTACACGACAACAGGAACAATACGGTGTCTGTAGAACAACATGTTGCTCTGCGTGACGTATTGCAGTGTATTGGTTTCTTTTTTTGTCACTCGGTTAAAATCAGACACATTATTCAGGACATTCAGAGCATTAACTCAGAATATTTAGGAAGTGCGGTATTCAGCTGAGGCAAGAACTCTTACATGATGACTTTTTAATGAGATTTAATGTAATGGCCGAGAGTTTAAGGTGTTGGATGTGAAATCCAAAGGGGTTTATTTGTTTCAGCGCAGTGTGAAAGATGCAAAACTGTTTTACATCTCATGATATTTAGACTGAGGGTCTCACCGCCCTGTTTGACAAACGAGAGGATTTTACCATGTGCTGTCACGTGACCACACACGCACACGGCCGAGACTCAGCGATTACCTGCTCCACCCTGTTACATGAAAGCACCAGCACACGGGCCGCAGTCAAAACATAATGTCTCTTATTATGTACTAAATTACTGACATCAACAACAACAGATTCAAGTATCTGTAAAAAATGTTTCTCATACGTGCATTACATTTACATTAATGTGTTTTTTTCCTGAGCTCATCAGTGCAGTATGTTGCATCACTTTCATGCTCGTCTATTATGATGTACAATATTAAAAACAAGATATTTAAAGAAACTGTTGTACATTCATTACGTTGTGTTTGTTTGTTTGTGTTTGTTTCACAAGGCTTTAGAGGACAACGAGTGAACGCCTGCCTGCGGCGGTAGAGGACGGCGAGTGGACGCCTCTGCCTGTGGCGGTTTGTCAGCACT
>NW_025804693.1:0-7025 GCF_014805685.1 Silurus meridionalis | reverse complement strand
ATTCTTCTTTAACTCTTCTACTTTCTGTATCTTCTGCTCTGCATTCAGGTTTTCAGCTTATCCTGATGTTTTGTCTCGTAGTGCGTCTTAGATTCAATTCTTCAATTACAGCCACATTCGCTCCACAAATAAGACACACGTGTTTACCGCCAGTGTCAGTAAACATCTACTCAGAATCCCATCGGTTTTGAATGGCTCTGTTTTCAGAATCAACTTTTCTCTTCACCACTGTGAGACGTGCTGGTCCGTGAGGAAACTCGGGCGGCGCTAAGAAAGCGGCGGTCCGCGATTGAGACGGGCAGACGCCGAAGGAAGTGCGTGCCGATCCGGGAGAGACTGCCGGCAAACGTCGGGAAGGAAAGGCGTCCCGAACCGCGAGTGTGTGGGTGTGCCCTGGCATAAATACTGGAGAGGAAAGCGCAGGTAGTAACGAATGTAAATAAAGATGGCTCTGCTTGGTGAACTATTGCCTGTCTGTCTTTCTTCCAGGGGTCAGTGAGTTTGTTACACCTATTGAGCATCTGTGGGGCATCCTCAAGCAGAATGTGGAGATGCGCCATGTGTCATAACATCCATCAGCTCTGTGATGCCATTATGGAGGAGTGGAAGAGGATCCCAGCAACAACCTGTGCAGCTCTGGTGAATTCCATACCCAGGAGGATTAAGGCAGTGCTGGATAACGAGGGTGTTCTCACACAAAATATTAACACTTTAGACACACTTCTGACATGTTAACTTAGTTGTACTCACATTTGTTGGCAGCTATTTAGACAGTAATGGCTGTATGTTGAGTTATTTTCAGAGGACAGTAAATCTGTACTGCTATACAAGCTGCACATTGACTACTCATTAAATATATTGTTAAGTTTCATTTCTACAGTACTGTCCCTTGGAAAGATGTACTAAAATGATTGCTGAAATGTGAAGGGTGTACTCACTTTTGTGAGATAGTGTATACTAAAAATAGCCTGTCTCTGCAGAGTCTCTGAGCTCACCCTGGACCAGTCTTTTGCCAGAACATGATAACATAAATTTCTGACCTGTAGCCCAAGATTCATGAATTATTAAAAAAAATATATATTAATAACATTTAATAACAGTCCTGTAAAAAACAACAGGGTTCTTCTCAACCTGGATGCACAGGTGCAGAATTTCCTTATAAGAGGCAGTTAAGCTGCCATTTGTAAATCTATAAGGTGCTATAGCAGAAGATATAAAGTGCTAGCTAACACATATAGTGACTGGAACATGTGGTGGTGGACTGTAGCAGTTTATCCTAGAGAGTACTGGCTGAGAAATATCGGACATAATACATAAATACTAGGGAATCTATGTAGTCTGTCTGGTAGTATACTCATACACTTGAAGAAAACAAATTACAATCCATCTTGGTGGTTACACAGAAATGTAAAAAGACAGAAATGTGTTTAGACACCTGTCAGTTTAGGCAAGGCTGTTTAGTAACATTGTACATAAGATAATATATATTTTGTTAGCAACAGTAACAATATTTTGTTAGTCTGGTGGTGCATTCTGAAAATAGAGTGGGTCTACAGAAAAAAAAAATCTCTTGGCTAGAGCTGCAACTACTAATTGATAATAATCGATAACGAAATTCGTTGTGAATGAATGTCATTATCGATTAGTTGGGCTGCTCAAGTTACGGTTTAGTGTGATTGTAAGATAACAGCTGCCTGGGAAAATGCTGGACAGTACAGGGTCAACCTGCAGCAGGAAAAAGTGTGTTCCAAGTCATACAAGGCATGGGAGCATTTTATATTAAACACAACAAAGAAAGCTGTGCCTGGAACTGGTGTCACGGATGAAGGTGAAACATCAGCACAGTGAGCAGAAACTGTAGAATCCTTATCATGTGAAAATGGCGTGGTTTAATGAAGTGCTATGGTATAAACTGTTTGTTGTAACTTCGGAAAGTCGCACTGGATCTGTTCTGTCGTGACTCATGAGCATCAATCAGCTCGCTCTCGACATTGTGATGATTCAATTAAATCAGCGTAAACAAACACTAAATCTAAAAGCAGCAAATAACAGCAGCAGTAAATGATTACTTTTTTTAATAAGCCTGTTAGCTTGCTGCGTTTCTCCTTCATTCTCTTTTATAGCATTTGTCTACTACAGTACAACAGTAAATCAAACGTGATTTTACTGCGGCTTAACTACATTTAAATGCTTGTTTTCATTGTTTGCATATTAAATTTATGCGACATTTAATTATTATACAAAATTTAATTAATTATATATGCTAGATGATTATATTTTCAGAAAGGCTTCTTTAACAAAACCTGTCAAAACAATGATATATTTTATTTTATATATATTTTATTTGAGCATTGTTGTCAACTTGCCATCTGCAAAATACAATACAAATGTTGATTTACACAAATTGCTTCACGTTTCATACTGAAATGCTGTTTTATTTTGTTTTTTTTGTTTTTTTACAGAAAGCAGCAATTTTGTTCACCGGAGAAATCCCCCATGCACTCCTCAACAAGCAGCAATAATAAGCTTTAAAATTACTAAATTAAAGATGCTTAAACTCAATTTGTGGCTTTTGCATTTTTAAGTACACTTTTAACCATAAATACCCTGAATTTGGGTTTTTCATTGTTATAATAAGCAAAACATCTAATTATTCAATTAAATATTAGATAAATAATTAATTATCTTATTTTTTATCCAATTCCTAAAAAAACAACCATCCGATTAATTGATTATGAAAATAATCGTGAGTTGCAGCATTACTCTTGGCCATGGTACAGGATTTTCTATGTTGTCTTTTTCTATTTTTTTCTCATCTTCAGGACCAGTTTGAGGCACTGTTTCAGCAGTTTGATACAGGAGTATATTTCCAGTTCTTCAAAAGCTTTCTCCGTGTTGCATTCACCAACTCTGTGGCTGCTACTCAGGCAAGATTGAACCTTCACAAGAGTGACTTTAATGGCAAAGAGATGCGCCTCTATTTTGCTCAGGTACCAATAACCACATTAGAGTACAGTAACCACACAATAAAGAATGTATATGACTAAAACTTGTTTTAAACTACATTCAATGACTGTTGACTGGATTAAACATTTTCTCAACATTGTTTCCTCTCTGTATTGCTTTTCTGCTTCAGTCTGTGCATATAGGTAGCCCTCGATTAGAGCCCCCAAAGCCAGAGAAGCAGTTCCTCATTTCTCCTCCAGCTTCTCCTCCAGTGGGTTGGAAGCCGTCTCCAGATGCTACACCTTTGATTAACTATGACCTGCTGTGTGCTGTCTCCAAACTTGGACCAGGTAAAAATACACTGCAGCAGTCTCACTGCAGAAACCAACACTTCATACTACATTTGTCCTTACACATCAATAGTGATACTATCTTTGAGCTTCACTTTGAGCTGTAGCTTTTGCTAAAATCACCTTATATACCTGAACATGAAAAGAAACAGATTAGCCAGTTTAGTTACTGTTTATATACAATGACATGATGCAGTGGATATGAACAATATGCATACCTCTGTTAGAATTGCTTCTTTTTGTGGTGAAAAACAAATACAAATATTTTAGCAAAGAATGTTTTTTATTGTACAAACTGTTTTTGATGATTTATTTATACCTGGTATATAATGTTTCAGGTTATCTAACATTAACTAGCTTAATGCTGTTCACTTAATGTGTGTTTGTATATGCAAACAATGAGCAGTTTATTAAGAACATGCTAATCAGCCAATCGTATTGCAGTAGTGTAAAAAACCATGCAGGTACAAACCACTAGCTTTGGGTAATGTTCACATCAGCCAACATAATAATTTTATAAGTGCTTATCTGGGTTCTTCCACACACTTTGGAGTTTACACAGAAGGGTGCAATAAAGAAAAACATCTAGTGAGAGGCAGTTTTTTGGACAGAAATGCCATGTTATACATAGAGAGACTGAGAATGACAAGGCTAGTTTGAGATTGCAGAATGGTTACAATAAGTAAAATGAATCACTCTAAGATTGTGGGGAGCAGAAACGTATCTAAATGTGCACCATGAAGTGAAAAGACTACAACAGAAGTTTACACTCCTGTCAGCCAAAATTTAAAGTTGAGGTTCCAGTGGTTCAGCCTGTTCCGGTGAATCCTGATACATTTTCTTTGTTATAACTGTTTTAGGTGAGCAGTATGAGTTACACACTGGAACTACCACCACTCCTAGTGTGATAGTACATGTGTGTGAAGGCGATGACAGCTCGGAAGTGAGGAAGACCCAGATGGAGGAACCCGGGCCCGCCCAAAATCATTCAGACTCGGCCCCGGATTATTCTTGCTCTGTCAAGAAGTGAATTTACTTCAACAATTTGGCAAAGTGGTAATTGAACTGGTAATCCAGTTTCACCCTCCACATGGAGGCAGCAAATATAAACATCTCTTTCTGATATGGAATATTTGCCATCACATATGCTTCTGATTTAAAATCTGGTAGAATAAAGCATTTAGAAGTGCATTTAATTTATTTAATTTCAAAAAAGCTGTTACTTGGAATTTACATCCTCATACTGCAGAAGTGGCATTTGGAGAGTCTGTTTTATTATTTTTTTTATGTGTGAATGTCTACACTGTTAATGGACACTAATGTAGACCAACTCATTGTCATTATGTTGTAGATTGTTGTGTTTGTCTATGTTGATTCTTGTATTGTGTATAACTGTTCTTGTAGTTTTCCAATTTTGTCTCTATTATGCGCTAGGGGCTGTATTCAGTGTTGGGTTAAATAAGCAGGAGGTAATGAGGAGTGAATGCTGAAATTGTACTGATTTGTATTCAGATCTCAGAGGTAACTACACACTGGAGCCAGGGTCACACCAGCCCTTACAGATTTATTCATTTGGAACAATATCAGACAAGAATGAACATGTCTGGAGGTTCAGTGAACTCCTGAGCCAAATACATATTTTCTTGTTTGTCGCTGATGAGACATTATGCTGCAGAGTGCTGGATGCCACTTGATAAACTTGTACAATAGCTTATTACTAGCAGTAGTTCTTGCTATACTTGCTATTTTTAATAGCTAAAGAATTGCTTAAAACTATCTATGTTTATAATTCTGTTGTATGACACATGGTGTGAAACAGTAATTGGAAGCAATTCCTCTTGAGTCAACTTAATGCACATTAGAAGAAGCATAAAAGATGCAAAAAAGATTATTTAGAAAGAATTAGAAATATGCTATTCCCCGACTGCAGCTAATAATGATCCATGTGAATAGTTCTGCTATGTTTCCTCCCAAAATCATATGGCAAGAAAATAATTACTTCTACAATTATTATTGTATAAATCTTTAAAATTATTTTTCAAATTTTTTGAACAAATTGATACTTATTGTAAGAAAGGCAACTTCTGAGTCATGAACTACGCTTAAAAATAATTTAAATATTCTCCCAGAAATCATGTAAAAGTGAATATTCATGTACCTTTTGAATTCTGCATCTCTGAATACGCCCTTGAAGAATAATGCCTTATTATGTGGTACGCATTTGATGTGACTTGAGTGTCGCTTCATTTCTGTTACATAAAATGATCTAATGTGATCTGTTGTACTCTGTTGTCTGTCGAGATTAGTCAAAACCAATGTCAAAGGATAAAGAAAGTAAAATTTTAAAATGCATTCTGTGATTTGTATCAAATTTACCATCACTACAGTACAAGTATGAGGTGCATTTGAATGTAGCATCTATCTTTTCAAAAACTGATGAACTGATTCTTAGACAGCAGGAATGTTCTGTTATTCAGTGGTTCAGTAAAATGAAATCCTCCCTGCTACTCCCCCTATATACCCTCCCGTCCTGTCCCTGTCCCTGTCCACCTGTCCCTGCACTGTTAGATTTTGCCATGCCTTAATTCCACATGCAAAAGGGGAACTGTGTCACATTAGGCTCAACATTACTTTTCAGCACTACATGTAATAGCACGTTAAAGCAACCAGTCAGTCCTGTTATGGCCAGTGTTGGTACCTGCTCACACTGGCCCAATACTGATTCTTTTAACAACTATGACAAAATAACAGCAAAATGTATATGGTTAATAACTTGTTTAATGGCCTTTTAATTGATATTCACTTATTAGCAAGCTGTAATCATTTGAAGGTAAATAAAAACCTTCAACATTAGTCTCTGAGGTGACTTGTGAAAGTAGAATTAGGTGATGTAGGAAAGGATGAGAAACAATAAGAAATATGCACCTTTCAGTAAATAATTGGTAAGATTGGATAATACAGAATAAAAAGAATATTGCTTCTATTGTGTCTGATGATGTTATGAGGTCAGCTGTCGAGTTTAGTGTGAGGTATTTCCCATTCTTCAGAGGACACTGTTTCTAGTTTTAAATAGATACATGCATCACTCATGAACTATATGCCAAAAGCTAATAACCTTTGAACTTTGCAGCACTATGGTTCTTTATAGCAAACGATCCAGCGTATAACGTTCAAATTCTGACATCTGTAGGGACTTTTTAAACCCCCCGGTTTAAAAAACACTGGGTGTTCAAAACAAGTGCAACAGCAAGTGTTTATGGTTCTATATTTTACATATACAGGTGCATTATAATAAATTAGAATGTTGTGGAAAAGTTAATTTATTTCAGTAATTTAACTCAAATTGTGAAACTCGTGTATTAAACAAATTCAATGCACACAAACTAAAGTATTTTAAGTCTTTGGTTCTTTTAATTTTGATGATTTTGGCTGAAAATGAACTTTTCCACGACATTCTAATTTATTGAGATGCACCTGTACCTGCCAAATCTAGGCCCATGGTATAGACCAGAGGTCCCCAACCACTGTGGATCATTTGGCACCAGAAAGCAAAAAGTTTATATTTTATTTAATTTCCATTTTTACTGCATTATTTTGAAAGATGAATACACTGTATAAAACTGCATTATTTATAGCAAAAGAAATCTCTAGAATAGACTCAATTTGTGTTTCAGGAGACAGTGAAGACCGCTTGTCAAAGACTGAACATTGATATGCCCTTATCCAGTG
>NW_025804692.1:0-7030 GCF_014805685.1 Silurus meridionalis | reverse complement strand
CACGATCAAATGGCTGGTGAGAGAGAGTGTGTGTGTGTGTGTGTGTGTGTGTGTAGGCAGTGGTGTTAATGGATGGTGTGTGTGTAAGCAGTGGTGTTAATGTAATGGATGGTGTGTGTGTGTGTGTGTGTGTGTGTGTGTGTGTGTGTGTGTGTGTAGGCTGTTACAAAATAATGATAATAAAAAAAAGAAAAGAAAAACACCTTCCAGAAGTAGAGAATGTGTGGAAAAACTTGAGATTTAGTCGGAACTGCATTAATTCTGCATAAAAAGAGAAATAAAAAGTAAGAAAAGTGAAGTGTATGTGAAGTGTATGAAGTGTATGTGACTGTGATGTTTCATATATATTGCATACAGAACTGAGTTTTCTTATAGACTGTAAAATATTGTGAACTGGGTTTTTGTTATTGTTTTTGTATTTCTTTAAATGTTTTGAGCTCTTTAATTTTACTTTTAATACCATTTTTTGATACCAGTATTTTATTTTCTGAATATTTTACCCTCTACAGTTGTTTAATGGTTTCATACATTTTTTGTTTTAAACTACAGCCAAACTAAAACAACAGCAAAACTCTAGAGTAAGTTGAATAAATAAGTTGTTAATTTGCTAATTTGAATTTGTACTCTGGTGTTTCATTCATTGGGGTTATTTATTGTAGAAAAAGACTGGTGTAAATAGAAGAATACTACCAGCCAATTCACCATTCATTTGCCAGTAATCCAGGTTTTCTGAGTTACGTAAAAAATATACAATTGTAAACTTTTGGGTTAAAAATAGGGTAACACTTATACATGTAAAGGTTTGAACAGGATGTCCTTAATGTTACTACAGATAACAACAAAGTGGCCCCATCGATTAATCTATCCATCTATCTTCTTTCCTTGCCATGTTGTGGTCTGGGGATGGCATCTTAAGCTTTTAAAGCTTTTTAAGCTTTTTAAGCTTTGAAGAATTTCAGTCAGGTTTTAGGCCCCATCATAGCACAGAAACTGCTCTAGTTAAAATAACTAATGACCTGTTTTAGCTTCAGACCAAGGCTTCATTTCGCTGTTGGTTTTACTAGATCTTAGTGCTGCATTCGACACTATAGACCATGATCTCCTCCTAGATCGCTTACAAAATTACATCGGCATTCAGGGACAGGCATTAAGCTGGTTTAAATCCTACCTGTCCGATCGTTACCATTTCGAGATTTAAGTGGAGAGCTATCCAGGCTAATGCAAGTAAATTATGGCGTGCCGCAAGGTTCAGTTCTAGGACCCTGCTCTTCACAATATACATGCTTCCGTTAGGAAATATTATTAGAAGGCATGGAATTAGCTTCCATTGTTATGCTGATGATACTCAGCTATATATTTCATCTAAACCAGGCGATACAGCTCAATTAACCCGGATAACTGAGTGTGTTAAGGAACTAGAGATTGATGACCCATAACTTTCTACTTTTAAATTCTGATAAGACTGAGATTTTGCTCATCGCCCAAAAACTAGTATACAGACGCCCAGCATCTCAACCTGCATTTAGACGGATGTTCTGTAACCACTAGTTCAACGGTAAAAGACCTGGGTGTTATTTTAGACAGCGACTTGTCTTTCAAAAATCACATCAATCAAGTTACAAAAACAGCCTTCTTTCACCTTAGAAATATTTCTAAGCTAAGAAATATGTTGTCCATATCCGATGCAGAGAAGCTCGTCCTACGCGCTCATGACCTCCAGAATAGACTACTGTAATGTGTTACTAGGTGGATGTCCTGCATCATTAATAAACAAGCTTCAGTTAGTCCAGAATGCAGCAGCCAGAGTTCTTACAAGGTCAAAAATATGATCACATAACCTCGATCTTATCGTCCTACATTGGCTTCCTGTTAAGTTTCGAATAGACTACAAACTACTGCTACTCACTTATAAAGCACTAAATGGTTTGGCTCCCATGTATCTCTCCAGTCTTTTAACATGCTACAATCCGCCACGCTCCCTAAGATCTCAAAACTCTGGGCTTCTAGTAGTTCCTAGAATAGCAAAGTCCACTAAAGGTGGTAGAGCATTTTCACATTTAGCTCCTAAACTCTGGAATAGTCTTCCTGACGGTGTTCGGGCTCAGACACACTCTCCCAGTTTAAGTGTAGATTAAAAACATATCTTTTTAGCAAAGCCTACACATAACACACATCACATATCATAACCTTGTGCTCCAGAACATCTGATCACATGCACATTATCAACTTGTGCTGTTAATATCATGAACAGCAGCTACGCTAATTCCTCTCCACTGCTTCTCTTTCTCCCCATCCCGAGACACCTGAGGTTCGGCCAGCTCCAGTCATCTCCCACCTCGTGATGATTACGGACCTTTGAAGAAGTAGATGCCGAACTCACAAACATCCCGAACCATCTAGAGACGTAGCAGTGCCATTTGGATCCCGCTACATGTGTGGAGTTTTGACATTGGACCTCCTGGAGTGTTTAAAGGCTCTGGCATGGAGAAGCTGATGCTGGATCTGTGGTGATCACAAATGCTGAGCTCATAAAACTCGGAGCTACTAACCATATAGACTGTATAAGACTGCAGAAAGAACATCACTTATAATCTTATACTCCAGTAATCATGTTAGTTCTCACTGTCCAGTGTTCTGTATTGTTGAAAGATTTATGATCAAACTCTTGATGTCACCCAGATGAGGATGGGTTCCCTTTGAGTCTGGTTCCTCTCAAGGTTTCTTCCTCATAACATCTAAGGGAGTTTTTCCTTGCCACAGTCGCCACGGCTTGCTCATCAGGGACAAATTCACCATTCACCATCACTGTTGATTTGTGTAAAGCTGCTTTGAGACAATGTCTGTTGTGAAAAGCGCTATACAAATAAACTTGACTTGACTTGACTTGATGATTGACAGCCAACGAAAAGGCATATGAGGAGCTGTATGAGAAGTTGGACACTAAGGAAGGAGAAAAGGATTTGTACCGACTGGCCAGACAGAGGGACCGAGCTGGGAAGGATGTGCTGCAGTGTGTTGAGAAGATGGAGGAAGTATTTTGAGTGTGTTAAGAAGGTGGAGGGAGTATTTTGAGCAGCAGATGAATGAGGAAAATGTGAGAGAGAGAAGGTTGGATGGTGGAGATGGTGAAGCAGGAATGGATAGGATTAGTAAGGAGGAAGTGAGAGCAGTGATTACGAGGATGAAGAGTAAAAGTCGGTTGGACCAATCTGTTAGAAGTGTGGAGATGTTTAGGAGATGCAGTCCAGTTTTTAACCAGATTGTTTGACAAGATTCTGGAAGGTGAGAGGATGCCTGAGGAATGGAGAAGGAGTGTGCTGGTACTGATCTTTAAGCATAAGGGAGATGTGCAGACCTGCAGTAACTACAGGGGAATAAAGTTGATCAGTCACACCATGAAGTTTTGGGAAAGAGTAGTGGAAGCCAGGCTGAGAGAAGAGGTGACCATCTGTGAGCAACAGTATGGTTTCATGCCGAGGAAGAGCACCACAGATGCCTTATTTTCTTTCAGAGTGTTTATGGAGAAGTATAGAGAAGGTCAGAAGGAATTGTATTGTGTATTTGTGGATTTAGAGAAAGCATATGACAGAGTGGAGAGAGGAGTTGTGGTATTATGAGGAAGTCAGGTGTGTCAGAGAAGTGTGAGGGTGGTGCAGGACATGTATGAGGACAGTGTGACGGCAGTGAAGTGTGCAGTAGGAACGACAGACTGGTTTTAGGTGGAGGATGGATTGCATCAAGGATCGGCTCTGAGCCCTTTTCTGGAATCTGCTGTGGTGACCCCTAATGGGAGCAGCTGGTAGAAGAAGATGATTACAGGAAATATTATATGCTATATAATATTTAATATATGTGCACGCTTCTGAGATGGAATTTTTTTAATCAGATCAGATCCGATTCAACTTTATTGCCATTGTGCAAAGTAATTGTAAAGAGCCAAAGGAATACACTAGAAGGGCATTAATGGCCTATTTCCATATGTATAGAGGTGAGAGTGATTGATGAGAGTAGGTAATAAGATATGGTATAAAAATGTAAGTCATGCAAACAGTAAAATGGAAATTACATATATTTTTATCTTTATTTTATGTATGTGTTTTAGGCTGTGTTACAAAATAATGATAATAAAAAAAAGAAAAGAAAAACACCTTCCAGAAGTAGAGAATGTGGAAAAACTTGAGATTTAGTCGAACTGCATTAATTCTGCATAAAAGAGAAATAAAAAGTAAGAAAAGTGAAGTGTATGTGAAGTGTATGAAGTGTATGTGACTGTGATGTTTCATATATATTGCATACAGAACTGAGTTTTCTTATAGACTGTAAAATATTGTGAACTGGGTTTTTGTTATTGTTTTTGTATTTCTTTAAATGTTTTGAGCTCTTTAATTTTACTTTTAATACCATTTTTTGATACCAGTATTTTATTTTCTGAATATTTTACCCTCTACAGTTGTTTAATGGTTTCATACATTTTTTGTTTTAAACTACAGCCAAACTAAAACAACAGCAAAACTCTAGAGTAAGTTGAATAAATAAGTTGTTAATTTGCTAATTTGAATTTGTACTCTGGTGTTTCATTCATTGGGGTTATTTATTGTAGAAAAAGACTGGTGTAAATAGAAGAATACTACCAGCCAATTCACCATTCATTTGCCAGTAATCCAGGTTTTCTGAGTTACGTAAAAAATATACAATTGTAAACTTTTGGGTTAAAAATAGGGTAACACTTATACATGTAAAGGTTTGAACAGGATGTCCTTAATGTTACTACAGATAACAACAAAGTGGCCCCATCGATTAATCTATCCATCTATCTTCTTTCCTTGCCATGTTGTGGTCTGGGGATGGCATCTTAAGCTTTTAGAGCTCAGCCTGAGTGTAGTGCAGAACTTCCCACTCAGAACACTGCAGTTCTTAACTCTGTTTGTCGTGGATAAGCAACATTTAAAACAAGTCCTCTTTTCTTTTAGAAATGCACAAATGTTTACAAGTGGCTTCTCACAGAAGAACAACATTTCTAAGTACTGTAAGTGAGGTCTTCTGTAAATGGGTCAAAGTCTCTCAGCTTTTATCTTTATCTGTGTCTAAATGTTCTGGGAAAAAACACATTCACTTTATTAACTGGGTCTTCTCTTGATTTGTTTGGCTTCCAGCCTTGTCGCTTTTATAAAGTGAGTCTGACTTAAAATTCTCTGGTAAAAGTTGAAGTTCTGACTACACTTTTTTTACTCAAGTTAAAGTAAAGAAGTTTGGGCTCTGACATGTACTTCAGTAAAAAGTAGTCATTATTACTACGTTTTAGTGTCACGCTGGTTACTGAACCTCACATCATATTAATATATAAATACAAAACGAATAAAAAATGTTATCTAATGAATGTATCCAGACTGAAGATCCACCATATAGAACACAAGCAGAGAAAAGATGATGATGATCATGAATGTCTCTGTTCTCAGTCATGTTTCCATCACTGACTCCCTCTGTCTCATCCACATAAACCCCAAACTTCTTTCTGTCTTCTGTCTTGTTCATTGTTATCTTTATAAACTAGTCTACATCTGTGGTGTGTGAGAGACAGGAAATTATTCACCAGTGGCAAGCACAATTACAAAAAACAGGTTGATGAACTGAAAACGGCTCAATGAGAAGAAAAAACATTGACATTTCACCATATAAACTAAAACTAAAGTAACGAGTCTGTTTTGAAAACGTAAGAAGTAGAAAGTACTGATATTTGTGTAAAAAAATTAATGAGTAAAAGTAAAAAGTTGGTGCAGTAAAATATTGATAGCAGAAAAATCTACTGAAGTACAGTAATGAAGTATTTGTATTTGGTTAATTTCCTCTTCTGATGACAGAAAAGTTTCTTGTAGATGAAATGTCAGCCGCTGATCTATGGAACTATAGCAACTATGGAAAGTTAACATGCTCCCTTTAAAAGTTTGTATTTAAGTATACAAAGTGATATGATTTATTATGGCTATAATGTTCATTTTATCATTTTTTCCATGACTCTTTTCATAATCAACTGTTTATGTGTAGAGATTTTATTGTTCCTCTCAGCACACTGATCTATTAATACACTGAAATTAATGAGTCACTGAACACTGATTCCTATTTCAATGATCCGGAGCCCAAAACCTTCTCTTACTTTAAATCATCACACACATGAGGCCACGGGTGATGTGTTCTTCCATCATTTCTTCCTCTCTTGTTCTGCTTGCTGTTGAACTGACTCTGAACTGTATGAACAGAGCGTGCTCTCTACACTGATTGGTTGCTCACTGCATGTTTGAAGAGTTACGTTTTTATCCACTCATGAATAAAAAGAACCAACTGATTTTTGCAAAATGTAGTAAAAAAAAGATATTTTACTTTGAAATGTAGTGAAATAAAGCTAAAAGTCTCCCTAAATCAGAACACTTCAGTACAGTACAGATATAAAACTACTTATGTACAGTAAAGAATTACATTACTTCCTTACTGTCCACCACTGTACAGATATGATGGGACTGGAAAGTGTCCTTCAGAATCAGCTGACTCCAGTGGATGATGTCTATATGAAGATCGCTCCAATTTGGCTTTCTCCTCCTTTATTCTTTCTTTTGAATGTAAATTGTGTAAAAAGATCCTTACAAACGATGCTGCTGTAAGGGTAAAGATTACAGAAATACATGGGGATTATAGAGAGCCGTCGTTACTGCCCACATGGAGCACTCACTACTTCCTGATTCATGTGAACATCAGAAATCACAGTTTAAAGTAACATTCAAACATGAAAACAGGAGAATTACTGCAAAAAACATTCAAGAATTACAATCAATAAACAATTAGATCTCTTATCAAATTAAACTTCAAATACCTTTAAATCAAATTACTGTAATGTGTTACTAGGTGGATGTCCTGCTTCATTAATAAACAAGCTTCAGTTAGTCCAGAATGCAGCAGCCAGAGTTCTTACAAGGTCAAAAATATGATCACATAACCCCGATCTTATCGTCCTTACAATCAATAAACAATTAGATCTCTT
>NW_025804691.1:0-7031 GCF_014805685.1 Silurus meridionalis | reverse complement strand
TCCCTGACAGCATCCGCACGACCGCCTCCTTTTGGTGAGCTCCAGGTGGAGTGTAGCGGAGATGGCGTCCGCTGAGCTGTTTCGTAGTTTTCTTGTGACAAAATGTTGTCTTTCTTTGCTATGTTAGTGTTTTGTGGTGAGCCTGGTTTGGCATTCTGTGTGTTTTACAGTGGTGTTTATCAATAAATTGTTTAATTCATTAAATAATGAATTAAATAATGACAGCGGTTGCTCATTTGAAAACAACCCAATGAAGTTTCGTTGAAGCACTGGCGTTGTGCAGTGAATGCTTTAAAGAGAGAGAGAGAGAGAGAGAGAGAGAGAGAGAGAGAGAGAGAGAGAGAGAGAGAGAGAGAGAGTGAGTGAGTGAGTGAGTGAGTGCAGGGACCCTACACCCAGCTCAGGTGGTGGCGGTATCACGCCCAAATGTAAACCGGATTAGATGCAAGAAGAAGAGAGTGCGTGTGCGGCATTTGTAGTTCTAATTGAATCCTCAGTATGAATAGTTTTTAAGGCGTTGAATATGTCGGCGAGAAATCTATTGTGGAAGTAGTTGTAAATAGACGGTTGATAGTGAGTGTTCGTTCTGTTGAAGTGATGTGATGTGACTTTTGTGAATCGTTCCTTAACATTAAAGCGTGTGTGTGTGTGTGTGTCATTGAATGAAGCAAGAGACCAGGATGCAAATTGTTGCAAAAAAAAATGAAAATGTATTATAAAATAAATAGAAACAAATAAATCCGCCAAATTCCGAATTAAATCGATCTGGGAACTTGCTGAGCTACAGCGAAGTTTTAAAAGGGCACTATTCGTGCTTGTCACTGCTTACGCTGCTGTGGCAGTTTCTCAAAGCAATGATTAGAAAATTGCCTTGGAAAGAAGAAAATGTATTTAAGGACTGCATTAAACTATATAGAAGCTGCATACAGCATATGCTATTTTTAGCACCGTTAAGGTTGCTAGTTAAACCGTTGGCTAAGTTTCTTTTTGTTGGATAGATAATAATCTGGGGATTTGTTTAGGTGTATAAATATATATTAGGGGTGTAGCGGTACACGTATTCATACCAAAGTTTACGGTACAGGGTTTCGAGTTAGGTGCATGTTTATCAACTGCAATCTTTTTACATGCAGAACATAGTTAAAATCTGAGTTCCCTCAGAAACATCAGTGGTGGACCGCTTGTTTGTTTTGTTTTGCATTGCACTTTAAGCGCATTTTTAAACTATCATTATTAAACTTGAAAACATACACAAGAATGGCAGGGGTATAAAATTAAACTAGAGTTAGCACAGGCTACTTACTTAGTGCCAGAAAAATACGATTTGTAGTGTTGCACATGTGTGAAATTATGCCACTTCCTGCCTTTGGCAATGCTAGCGATATGGATCCTGACAATTCTGTATATCGAGGGAGTGAATGAATGATGGATAACGGGACTGAAGACATTTGTTTAAGTTTGCTAAAATAAGTAGGACAATAAAGTGGAACATATCTTTAGAAAATGTTATATTACACACACACACACACACACACACACACACACACTCTCACACACACTCTCACACACACACACACACACACACACACACACACACACACACACACACCTAGTATTACCCAAATGGAGTCTAACAAATGTAAACTATTTAATTGAATTTTCCAGCAATTTACTTGGATATTTTATAGATTCATCACACACAGACTGATATATTTTAAGTGTTTATTTCTTTTCATTTTGATGATTATGGCTTACAGCTAATGAAAACCCAAAATTCAATATCTCAGAAAATGTAAATATTGTGAAAAGGTTCAATATTGGAGACTCGTGGTGTCACACTCTAATTAACTAATTAAATCCAAACACCTGCAAAGGTTTCCTGAGCCTTTTAATGGTGTCTCAGTCTGGTTCAGGCTACACAATCATGGGGGAAGACTGCTGGCTTGACAGATGTCCAGAAGACAATCATTGACACCCTGCACATGGAGAGTAAGGCACAAAAGTTCATCACTAAAAAAGCTGGCTGAAACGAAGCCCATTCAAGAATTTGGGGGAGATTCACAAAAAATGGACTGCAGTTCTTTGAGAGCCTCCACGCACAGACGTATCCATGGGCTACAACTGACACATTCCTTGTGTCAACTCCTGAACCAGAGACAATGTCAGAGGTGTCTTACCTGGGCAAAGGACAAAAAGGACTGGACTGTTGCTCAGTGGGCCAAAGTCGTCTTTTAAGATGAGAGGAAAGAATATTTTGCATTTTATTTGGAAATCAAGGTCCCAGAGTCTGAAAGAAGAGAGGAGAGGAACAGAATCCAAGTTACTTGAGGTCCACTGTAAAATTTCATTTTCCAGTAGGATTTGGCACCTGCCCACACTGCCAAAAGCACCAAAAGTTGGTTATGGTTTGATGGTGGGCTTGACCGCTTGACTGGCCAACAAACTCACCAGAACTAAACCCCATAGAGAATCTATGTGGTATTTTTAAGAGGAAAATGAGAAACAAGAGACCAAAAAATGCAAATGAGCTGAAGGCCACTGTCAAAGAAAACTGGGCTTCCATACCACCTCAGCAGTGCCACAGACTGATCACCTTCATGCCATGCCAATTGAGGCAGTAATTAAAGCAAAGTAGCCCCTAACAAGTATTGAGTACATATACAGTAAATCAACATACTTTCCAAAAGGCTAACAATTCACTAAAAATGTTTTTTGATTGGTCTTATAAAGTATTCTAATTTTTTTTAGATGGTGAATGGTGGGTTTTTGTTAATTGTGAGCCCAAATCATCAAGATTATAAGAAATAAACATTTGAAATATATCAGTCTGTGTCTGATGAATATACATATAATATACAAGTTTTACTTTTGTATTGAATTACTAAAATAAATAAAATCTTTAATGATATTCTAATTTATTGCACCTGTATATGTATAACTTTTTATCAAATTATTTATATTTTTGTGTCAAGCCTCTTTCTTGAATTTTTCAAATATTTTTTTATGTCACATACCTAGCCATATAGTGTATGACACAAAGCAAAATGCTTATTACCACTGATCTTTGAAAAAGGATAGAAATTAATGGATAAAACTAAATAGAATAGAGAAATAACATAGACTATACAATGTAATAAAATAGAATCCAAGTGTCATAAAAAAAAAAAAAAATCTAATAATAAACACTAATTAGAATAATGAGTAAACATATATCATTTACATTCACAGCATTTATGTACTGGAGGGATATAAACCATGTTTCCCCAAATAGTGTTCCCCAAATAAGTGTTTGGATACTAATGGTCACAAGTGCTGCCATTCCTCTTTTTACATTCTATAACAATAGCCCAGAATTCATTCAAATTTAATGGAGAGCCTCACGCGGATCACTGCTTGCAATATTACTGGGCCAACACGCAGTGCTCAGCATGGCTCGGTTTGTAGTCATAGTGGATTAGAGGAGTTAATTATCAGTATAAATGAAAATGAACCTTCTTAATAAAATGCGGACACAGCAGACACAATGACATGCTTACAATAGGCAAATTTCTGTTCCTTATGAAATGCAATGCAATGTACAGCTATTAGTTCATTAAAACGCAAAGTAAGATTTCCTTAAATCATTTCAGGCATTGTTCACCGATCAAAATATTGTATGCTTTGTCTAATTTAGAAAAAAGGTGGCAGTGGGCCATCGGGGAGCTAAAAAAAGGTCAGTTATTAATGTGAAACTTTTGCATAATTTTTTTAACAGACTGCCAAGTCAAATAAATTCCATCACTATATAGCTACTGGTGACTAATATTTTTTTCTTATCAAACCATTCAGTGAGTTCCATGGATGGGCACAGTGTCATCTTAGCAGAGACCTATTAGGCTAGAAATGTTTCATCATAGGATAAAGGCGATCAGCCTGAATAGCTGTGTATTGATTTGAGGTGACCACTGTACAGCATTTAGCAGAGCCACCAGTTCTCCTTTTAATTTGCCCCTGCATACAAAAAGATCTCTGTTGATTTAAAAAAAATTCTATATAAATAAACTAGATAATTAGTTTAACTTATAATTTAATTTATTTGATAATTTACAAAAGTGAAAACAACAAAACAACTAATGCACCCTAATGCATCCTATCATATTAAGCCAAATATCAAAGGAATTCCCATAAAATAGCATACAATTATGGCTAAGACTCATAATTAAGCTTAATCACTGAGGACAGCCCATTCTAAATTATTATTATGAAGTATTACATTCCTAGGTTTCAGTAATTTCTTGCATTGAAATTTCTGAATCAATGAAGAATTTTAACTGCCAAGTCCTTCAAAAGCTGAGCCAGGTTTAGAATAAAGAAAACACGAAAGCATGCAGTGTTGTGTTCTCTTGCTCTGTTGTGATGATTTGAAGTCAATGGAGTATTTCAACCTTGCTGAATCTCTTAATGAAATTTATGTGAACATGATGCAGTCTAAATGCAGATCCAGCTGAAGATATATATATTCACACATACTACATGTAGACAGTGGAATGACTGAAGGGTAACCATATTGAGTTTTATATATGTTTAATACAACTCTCAAATCAAATTCGATATCCAGTGATAGTTTTAATGATTGAAGGTTGGCGAAACAAAAATGTGATCAGCAGAGAAATAAAGTAAAATAAAGATAGAACCAGAAGGTAACACAGACATGGGGGATCTCTGTTAAGAGAGACCCACCACACCACCGTCAACAAACCTGAGTGAATGTGTGAGAGTAAAGGGGACGACAGCATACAAATATCTCAGTTCATCAAACACTTTATATCCATGATCCCTCCAAATCTGCTCCTTCACCCAAGAAAAATGTACAGATAAAAGACTTGACTATAAATATGTTTTCAGCCTCGACTGAGACTGAGACACTGAGACTGTGTCTGAGTCCCGAACACTGATAGGAAGGCTGTTCCATAACTGTGGGGCTTTATAAGAGAAAGATCTGCCCCCTGCTGTAGTCTTCATTATTGACGGTACCAACAAATAGCCTGCACCTTTTGATCTAAGTAGGCGTGGAGGATCATACTGGTACAGAACTTTACTCATTTACTGTGGCACAAGACCTTTAAGTGCTTTATATGTCAGTAGCAGTATTTTATAATCAATGTGATTATTTAATTGGGAGCCAGTGTAGACTGATTAAAACAGGGGTAATGTGGTCATATTTTCTAGATCTAGTAAGGACCCTTGCTGCTCATTCGGAACTAACTGAAGCTTATTTATGCTCGAACACCCAGACAGTAAAACATTACAGTAGTCTAATCTAGATGTAACAAAAGCATGAACTAGTTTTTCTGCATCCTCTAATGACATCATATTTCTAATTTAAGCAATTTTTTAAGGTGAAAGAAGGCGATCCTGGTAATATTATTCACGTGAGCCTCAAAGGAAAGACTCGGGTCAATAATTACACCAAGGTCTTTGACTGCTGTACACACTGAGATAGAAAGTCCATCCAGAGATTCTAAGTAACGGAAGGTTTACTTCTAGCTGTGGTCCTAGTAAAAGTATTTCCGTTTTATCCGAATTAAGCAGAATGAAGTTATCAAGCATCCACTGTCTAATGTCCTTTACGCACTCCTCAACATTGTTAAGCTGATCTCTCTCATCTGGATTTGCTGAAATATACAGCTGTGAATCATCAGCAAAGCAATGAAAGCGAATACCATGTTTATGTATAATTTCACCCAGAGGCAGCATATATAAAGAGAACAGCAGTGGGCCTAAGACAGATCCTTGCGGAACAAAAAACTTTACCTCAGAGAGTGTGGAGAACTCATCATTTACATCAACAAACTGATAGCGATCAGTCAAATAAGACCTAAGCCAGCAGAGAGCTGTTCCATTTATTCCAACAATGTTCTCAAGTCTAGCAAGCAGGATAGTATGATCAATGGTGTCAAAAGCTGCACTAAGGTAGATGAAATCATTACTACCTATTGATGGTGTGCATGTTAGTGCAGTGCTTTTATTTCCTGTTAATTTTGCTATTGTGCTGAATATAAATCTAGGATTATGCTTATTATTTTCTATGAGGGTGGAGAAATATGCTGATCTAGCATCAGTGAGATTTTCTATAACTCAGGAGGCTCTCCTTCCATGCTATTTGAAATACTGTCAATTTGTATGATCATTATATCACTGTGCTATTTTTTTTCTCCCTGATTATTTTGGTTTTAAGAGAAGCTACATCATCTAGAGTGTAATGGAGGATGATGTAAGAGGATGAGGAGTGGAAGGTTGGGGTTGGAACAGATGACATACCAGTAGAAGCATGGAGATGTTTAGGAGAGATGGCAGTGGAGTTTTTAACTAGATTGTTTAACAAGATTCTGGAAGGTGAGTGGGTGCCTGAGGAATGGAGAATAAGTGTGCTGGTACAGATTTTTAAGAACAAGGAGATCTTAAAAGTCCAGAAGTGCAGACCTGGGGAATAAAGTTGATCAGTCACACCAGTAGGTTATGGGAAAGAAATGTAAGACAGAAAACATCCGTGTGAATGAGAGGGAGAGCAGTGGAGTCGTGCAGTTGCTGGAAGAAGAGGTGGTGAAGGTGGATGAGTTTAGGTACATGAGATCAAGAAGTGAAGAAATAGTATGCAGGCAGGGTGGAGTGGGAGTAAAGAGTGGCAGGAGTGATTTGTGATAGAAGGGTATCTGCAAGAGTGAAAGAAAAGTTTATAGGACGGTGGTGGGACCTGCTTTGTTGTATGGTTTAGAGACAGCTATCTCATAAAAGACAGGAAGTGGAGCTGGAGGTGGCAGAGCTGAAGATGCTGAGGATTTTCATTGGGAGTAATAAGGATGGACAGGAATAGAAATGAGTTTATTAGAGGGACTGGTAGGAAAGGAGGAAAAGACTAAGGCCCAGGAGGAGGTTTATGGATGTGGTGAAGGAAGACATGCAGGTCATTGGTTTGAAAGAGGCAGATTTATGGAGACAAATGATCCACTGTGGTGACCCCTAATGGAATAGCCGAAAGAAGAAGAGGAAGA
>NW_025804690.1:0-7034 GCF_014805685.1 Silurus meridionalis | reverse complement strand
GTCAGCTGTAGCCAGGCAGCACACCATCCTCAGGAGTGGGCATGGACTTGCTTGCTTGTGTGTTGTTCAGAGCTTCAAACCATGCATAGTAGTTATTTAACATGTCAGATATGCTCTGACCCAGTTGTCTAGCCATCCCAATTTGTTCCCGTTCTGGACCACTTTTGATAGATACTGACCACTGCAGACCAGGAATATGCCACAAAAGCAGCAGTTTTGTAAATACTCTGACGCAGTTGTCTAGCCATCACAAATTAGGCCTCGTCACACTCGCTCAAATCCTTACGCTTTCCCATTGTTCCTGCTTCCAACACATCAAATTTAAGAACAAAATGTTCATTCGCTGCCTAATAAATCCCACCCACTAACAGGTGCCATGATGAAGAGATAATCAGTGTTATTTACTTCACCACCTATAATGTAATAATGTCATAATGTTATGCCTAATCGGTGTTTTTTGTTTTTCTTTTTTTTGCTTCTGTGTTAAAATAATGCATACATTTTTATGATCTGTAAAAATTCAACAGATTATGAAGTTACTGTTTTTCATTGCTGTACATTAGTTTTTATTACCAAAACTTTGTTCTCAATCTGATATTAAGTAAAAAAGAATTCTTTTTCAGGTTTGTGGCCCAACCATTCCCAAGGAATGTAAGCAATTTACTGCATACAATGGCTTGTGTTTTACATTGAATTTCAACAATTTTCCATCACAGCCTATACCCAAACAATTAAGAGGTATTTCATAAAAGAGCTAACATTAATTTAATTCTAAAACTTTGTGACTATCTGTATTTTACATTATTCTCTGTTTTATTTCTTACTTATAGATTGCCCATCACCAACAGACATTGCTTTCTTGATGGATGTACAAAGCTGAACACCTTCCCAGGTGAAGCCCAAACTCCTCTCTGAAGATCTGAGTACACACTCCTGAGTACACTGACGCTTCTCTGACATCAATTCCACACTCTCTCAGGTCTTCCTCATAGAAGATCAGGTTTCCTTTCTCCAGCTGTTGGAAAGCCAGTTTTCCCAGTGCCAGGATACTCTCTCTGGTCTGCTGAGGATCAGGGTCACATTTCTGATGATACTTTAGGTGCTTGTGTTTGATTTGAAAGATCAGGAAGTGTGTGAACATTTGAGTCAGAGTCTTGGGGATCTCTCCACTCTCTGCTTCACCTAACATTCTCTCTAGAACAGTGGCTGAGATCCAGCAGAAGACTGGGATGTGACACATGATGTAGAGGCTTCTGGAAGACTTCATGTGTGTGATGATTTTATTGGTCAGGCTCTGATCACTGATCCTCTTCCTGAAGTACTCCTCTTTCTGAGGATCACTGAACCCTCGTACCTCTGTTACCTGGTCTACACACTCAGGAGGGATCTGATTGGCTGCTCCTGGTCGGGAGGTGATCCAGAGGAGAGCAGAGGAAGCAGATTCCCTTGATGAGGTTCGTCAGCAGCACATCCACTGAGGCTGATTCTGTCACATCACACAATCTCATTGTTCTGGAAATTTAGAGGAAGTCGACACTCATCCAGACCATCAAAGATCAACACCACTTTATTCCTCTCACAGTCTATTAATCGTAATTCTTTTATTTCTGGGAAAAAGTGGTGAAGAAGCTCCATCAGACTGAGATGTTTCTGCTTCATCAGATTCAGCTCTCTAAAGGGAAGTGGAAACATGAAGGTGACGTCCTGATTTGCTTTTCCTTCAGCCCAGTCCAGAATGAACTTCTGCACAGAGACTGTTTTTCCAATTCCAGCAACTCCTTTAGTCAGCACACTTCTGAAGGACTTGTCTTTAAAGAGATCAGTACATTTGATGGGTGTCTCCTGTGTTGCTGGTCTCCTGGACACTGTCTCAATCTGTCTCACCTCATGTTCATTATTGATGTCTCCACTCCAACCCTCTGTGATGTAGAGGTCTGTGTAGATCTCATTCAGAAGTGCTGAGCTTCCATGCTGTGAGATTCCTTCAGTAATTCTTTACATTTCTCTCTCAGTTTGGATTTGAGTTTTTGCTGGTGCACAGAGACGAGTTCTGATAAAAAGAAGAATAAAATGTAAACTCTCTGATCATCTCTGTGAGCTACTGATATTTTCATAGCTGTATATCATATGGAATGTCAGGACTGATGTGTTATTATATTGTGTTGATAAAAGCACATCATTATGATGAGATGTGTTTAATAAATGTACAGCAGTTTCCTTCCTCTGAAGATAAAGTGATGTTAGAACCCCATGAGCTCTTACTGTTCTGCAGTGTGTTAGCGAGATCTGTGTGCTTCATGTTCTTCAGGAAGTGCAGTGTGATCTTCAGCACTCCTCTCTGACACTGCTCTGATCCTCCTCATCCTCCACCTCCCTCTCAGAGCATGCTGGGTAATCTGGACTCAGAAGCTTCTTATATCTCTTCAGTTCATTCTGTAGCAGAGTGATGACTTTGTGCTCCAGATCCTGTTTTAAAACAGAATAGAAATAAATACAAAAACACTAGAATGTAACATGAGAATGTGTTCATTACTGAAGATAAATCTACATATTTCAATTATTAATCATTATGTTCCACACGGATTTATTTACATTGCAGTGAGGGAATAGACACACTCACTCACACACACACACACACACACACACACACACACACACACACACACACACACACACACACACACACACCTTGAATGTGGCTCTAAATGACTCTTCTCAGTGATATTTGATTTCTTCTTCTGCAGTCTGTGAACAAATAAAACACTTCTAAAAGTAGAATAAAGACTATAAATCATATTCATAACTACAAACACAAAGCAGTGAATACACACATATTACAGAGATGTTTGATTATGTGAGAGTGTGAGTGATAAAACACTGCACTCATACATTCAACTGTCCTCACCTCAGATCAGTAGTACAGTCTGTGTCTTTAAAGACTATTGGAAGCCGCATTGACTGTTCACTCTTCATGGACACACAGCTGGGTTCAGGTGAGTCTGATCTCTTTCTCTTTATTTGTCTTTGGAAAAACAGAATCAGGTGCTGTTTAAAATGTTTACTGTAAAACTTCCACCTTATTTAAAGCTGGATTATGTATATAAATAAAAAAGTATAAAAAGGGATGTTGTCTGTGACAGACGGAGCAAAAATTAAACAATGATTTAATCAATTATTAAAATGTATCTATTTTCCAACATTATATAAATAAATAATTAGTGTCGCTGTCAACTGTTAATTAGGGAGATGGCAAATGCAAGTGCAGATTATATTTACATGATTAATCAACTAATTAATAGACTTAAATACTTTATTGAAGTATTTCTATTTGGTGAGACTCTTACTTTAACCTGTTTGCCTTCAGTCTTTTCACATAAACTGAGTTGATTGAAAGCAAATACTTTTGTACTTTTATTCAAGTGAATATTAAAAGATACACTTTTAATTGAGTCAAATCTTTACTACCTGAATCTCTTCTTTAAATCAACTACATGATTTGTCTACTTTGTTTACCACTGGCCTATAAAATAACTTTCTTTCGGCTTCTCCCATTAGGGGTCGCCACAGCGGATCATCCGCATGTTTGATTTGGCACATGTTTTACGCGGGATGTCCTTCCTAACCCAACCCTCCCCATTTATCCGGGCTTGGGACCGGCACTAAGGCTTGTGCAACCCTAATGGCTGGGGTTGGTTCCCTGACCGGGGATCGAACCCGGGCCACAGTGGTGAGAGCGCTGCATCCTAACCACTAGACCACCAGGGAAACTGGCCTATACAACTGAAAAAAAGCATGACAATGAAAAGAAAAAAAAAACAATTTAATAACGATGCTAATTAGTGATGACTTAGACCAGGTGTGAGCACTAAGCACTAAACAACAGCTCTGTCCTCACCTCAGATCACTGGTAAAGTCTGTGTTTCTAAAGTGTATTGGATGATCCATTGACCAGTCACTCTTCATGGACACACAGCTGAGTCCAGATGTGTCTGATCTTTTACCCTGAATCAGACTAAACACACACAACCACTGCATCATTATTACTGTTCTGCAGCAACACTGAATAATGAAACTGGAGTTAAAATCTGATGATGTTCTTATTAACACTGATCCCATTCTTTAACCTTCATACTTTATCCAGCTACAGGGACAACTTGGGGTTAGACGTGTTGCTCAGTAGCTTAATGTCACTAATCATCAGCTGGTTTTGAACATCTGGAGACAAAGCTGCTGAATTCAACTCTTCACTCGTCACTTTTCACAGATACACATCAGAGTCTGATCTGTTTAGTGTTGGTGAATGTGAGAACATTTCTATTTTTCACAGAGTCACAACCTTCACTCACCTCTCATCTTTCTTTATGTCCTGTTTCACAGACTCACTCATTCTGGAGGACATTTCTACTGCTACAGAGGAACCTGTACACCTACAGAGAGAGAGAGAGAGAGAGAGAGAGAGAGCAAGAGAGAGAGAGAGAGAGAGAGAGAGAGAGAAATTATAGTCAGTCAATATTGTAATTATTATATTAATAATAATAATAATATTATTATTATTATTATTAGTATTAGTAGTATTAATCATTAGATTAGGAACAAGATTTTAAAAATATGTAAAACTATTTCAACCTCAAAAAGGGGGAAAAAAACAAGACCTCACATTAACAATGTAAAAAACAGTATACAATCAGAAATCCATAAAGAATCATTAATATATTGATGAAGAATAAACAGAAGCCCATTTATACCCCAAATACTCTTTGGTTTCACTACTAACACGTAATGCGCATGCGCTTCACTCTGCACTAGCCCCCACCTCGTTTCTTTCCTTTGTGTTTATGGCTGTAATGTTCTTCCTTCAGCCAAAGCGCTTCTTTTCACTTCTCCACATTTTTCTGCAGTGTTGAAACAGAGCTTTGAATGTTTCCGTCCTCAGGAAAGAAATGTAGCCTCCTTCCCCTCAGCGCGCCCGGTGTCCTCCTCCTGATTCCCCGCTGCTCTCACACTACCATCCGGCTCAGAGCCGCCATTAGCGCCGCCTCCTCCTGTCTCCTATGCGGAGCCGCGAGCCGCTTGTGCCCGATATCAGCACATTCCCAAGCCCGCATGCTGCCCTGCTTCCATCCACCATCTACATTCTCCCTTCATCTTTCACACCAAAGGAGATATGGAGCGGATTTTCCGCCGAGTCGAGGAACATCAGAACCTGTCTCCTGAAAGTCATGATGTGTTTAGTGACGGCTGTTTGCAGGAACACGATCTGAAAACAAATCACGATTTTCCCCAATAAAACACTTTCACGCTCCAGAGCTTCATTTGGGAAAAAGGAGGAGAGTTTGAAATAAAGATCCTTAAAGAGAGAAACACTGCAGGACACATATTTACTTCACTCCAACATGGTGTGTGTTCCATCTAATCCTGGATCATCACACGATTCACTTCCAGGAAATCAAGTCCTACAGTAAACTGTAGAAGATCCAACTTCAGGAAAAATCACCTGAACTGTTCTTCATCCAGTGTAGATTCATAACATTCACATCTTCTAGCTTTAGATTTACAGACTTACTGTGTTTTTCTCCTCGAAAAGTTTTACTTCCTTTCTTCATAAAATCGCGTTTTTACTTTCACTTTGACTTCTTTATTCCACAGAGCAGGAAGTTACAGCAGATTGTGATAATATTCTGTGACTATAGAGGGCGCTGTTGTTCATGTGCAGCTTAAAATTGATGACACAAGTTCACTACACAAACAGCGTCACGCTCTTCAGATACTTTTGACTTCTATATTTTCCTTATTGTTTTTTTTCCTGTTTTGTTTTAACACTATGAATATTATTTATTCTTTAAGGATAATAAAGCAGCATGTCAGAAGTGAATGCTTTTGACTGTTAAAAGTTTTATATTATTATTATTATTATTATTATTAATTGTGTAACATTGTGTGTATAAATATGTTTGTGTGTGTGTGTATATATACACATATTTATACACACAATGTTAACAAAATGAACTGTTATGAACTGTATATGAACAAATCTTTACAACTTTTTTATAAGAGTAACGTCAATACTACAAATACTTTAGCAATAATAATAACATTGGACAGGAGGAGAAGCTTGAAATTGGCTGTAGGACTTGATAGGATCAGGCTCTTGAACACACTGCATATGGAACCAACAGCCAAACATTTCACACTGAATCTGTAACATCAATGGAAATATTTATACAGCAACTTTTTATGGTGAATATCTGAGCTGTGATACACATACTCCATATCCTTTTCTAAAGCAGAGATGCCGTGTACTAGGGCTTCTCTAACACCAGCATTTTATTTAAGTAGATGATTTGTCCATTGGTGGCAGAGCTCAGTAAGATCATCTGGTCTCCATTAAAAAATAATACATCTTGTCACTATTTGTATAAAAGTGTTAACCATTTCAAGAATGTATAATATAAGTTAAAACCATAAAATTGAACTCTGGTGAATATGGAGAACATTAAAGTCATTAATTGGAGGGGTGAAACAGTTTTAATATTACATTTTGCACTTTATTACCAAATAACAATATTTCTAATGTATTCCAAAATCCTTAATTTGGAAAACCAATAATATTGTTAATAATTGTATCATATATGTACACTTTAATGTAGTGTGTATGCTCTGTATATTTGCTCTCCCTGTGTGTTGTTTCTTATCCTTGGATAGAGCCCTTATTCCCCACATCTATTTCCTTTGTGAAAAGTCTGTTGGAGTGGTTGTTCTACTGTGGGAGTTGGAAAATACATTATAACACATAATAAATACTATTAAATTAAATTAAAACAATTAACAGACAAATGCATCCACATCTGACTACATGTTTATTATCCTTAATAATTATTTAACATTTAGGGTGGTAAACAAACCGGGGAAAAGCATTTAAACTGCTCTTTTTTTTTTTTTTAATAATCTAAATAAATCTTTGTACAGTTTAATTGGTGCATCTGTTTCTCTGCAGCAGGACAACAGACTGTTCTTCTGTCACAGAAACATGCAAA
>NW_025804689.1:0-7038 GCF_014805685.1 Silurus meridionalis | reverse complement strand
TATATTTTAAATGACTATTGTAGGTACAATGATAGTAATTGTGTTCTATTCATCATACAGTTAGCATTGGGAAAGACGTCCGTTTACCATACACACCTTTGGGTGAGGAAAAGCTTAATTGTTTGCGTGCTAAATATAGTGATCTGCAGATTTCTATAATAGATGAAATATCCATGGTTGATCACAACCTATTAGCATATATTCATGGTAGATTAAGACAGATTAAACAAACTGGTGACTTTTCTCCCTTTGTAAATGTAAGTGTCATTGCAGTTGGAGATTTTTTCAGTTGCCTCCAGTTAAAGGAAAACCCCTGTATGTTGGTGAAATACAAGGTATTAACCTATGGTCTGCTTTATTTTCAGTTGTGGAACTGGAAACAGTAATTAGACAAAAAGATAATATGTTTGCAGAGTTACTAAATAGAATACGAATTCGTACAAAAGTGGAACCAATGTTAAACAGTGACACTGAGTTATTAAACTGTGAAACCAATGAAGACAGCTCAGCTTTACACATATTTCCAACCAACAGACAGGTAAATGAGCATAATGTTCAGCAACCGTGTAAAACGTGCCCTGAATATGTTACAATTGAAGCTCAAGATTTTACACCTAATAACAAGACAGGGAAACTTGAATTGAAAAATGGTCATCATTCCAAAACATATGATACATATTTAGATGAAACACTGCTTTTAGGAAAAGGCACTCACGTAATGCTATGTAAAAATGTAGATGTTATGGATGGTCTTGTTAATGGCGTGTGTGGCACAGTAACACACAGTTTTTCCAAACAATGACAACATGTTCCCTCAAACAGTGTATGTTAAATTTGATGACAATCAGGTTGGTGCACAAAGGAGGAAATGTTCTGCATATACTACAGCAGTTGAAATGGATTCTACTGGTATCAAACCATAAGAGAAAAAGTTAATAATAAAGGGGGAGTTCGACAATTTCCACTAAAACTTGCTTGGGCTTGTACAGTACATAAAGTACAAGGAATTACTGTTGATAAAGCAGTAGTGTCCCTTAAAAAAATATTTGCACCTGGACAGGCATATGTGGCTTTAAGTCATGTTAGAAGTTTATCTGGTTTGATTATTCAAGACTTTGAAGAGAAGGCTATATATTGTAAAGACAGCATAAAGGATGCAATTCAAAGCATGCCCAGTTTTCCTATTAAAAATATACCATGCCACAAAGTGAAAACACAATCATTCAGTGTATTTTTGATGAATGTGCAAAATTTAAGACATCATTTAGCAGATTTGATTTTGTATACTGAGCATTTGCAACCTAACTGCATTGCTGTTACTGAGACCTGGTTACATGCAGATGTCTCATTAGAAACTATACATATTGACGGTTACAGTTTTAATAGTCAACCACGCAGTTTATCTTACAGTAGCAGTAACCCTACATTAACTGAATTAAAAGCTCAGCAACATGGGGGTGTTGGCATGTATACCTCAAACAGTTTGGTATATAATGTTGTCCAGGTACCAAATGTCAATTTAGAATGTTTAGTTTGCAACTATGCAATATACAATATATTAATTGCAGTAATTTATCGGCCACCATCATATCCAATTTCCTTGTTTATAGAAAATCCTGGCAAATTGTTTGATTTTCTAGAACCCCTAAATAATACAATTGCTGTCATTGGAGATTTCAATGATAAAATTTTAAACTTTTCAACAATCTGCAAGTTTATAACAGACAGAGGGTTTGTTCAACATGTCAAACAAACTACAACAGAAAAGGGCACATTAATTGATCATGTATATGTAAAAACAACACAGTACAATGTAGAACCTATAGTACTTCCAACATATTTCAGTGACCATGAGGGTATTTTCTGTTCTTTTACATGGAATACTTTTAACACAGAAATGGAGGAATCTGACCAGTTGTAGGTTTTAATATGGTTGTAAATGTTCAGCTTTATTTGGCAAATGAGGTGGAAGGAGAATCCTTGTGGTTAGTTTAACTCCATATACACTGCAGGGAAAAATTTAAAGTGTAACATATTAAACAAATTCTTTTGACAAAGGAAAGAGAATTTATATCCAGTTGCGACTTTCAAAATAAAGGTATTTTCCTTCTCGCAACACATTTCCATTTCAAACAACTATTCTATTATTCGTCTATTCATATTTCTTCATCTGATGAGCTATAGGTTAAAAGTGTAATTGTAACGGGTCAGCTTTGTTTGGTAACGGAGGTGGAGAGGGTGTTCTTGTGGATGCCTTATCTCTACTGAGCCAAATATTGCTGTATTGTAGTGTGTGTTCACTGCAAGGTAGAAATTAAAGTTTAACATATTTACATACTTGTAGTACAAATATGACTTTCAAAATAGGTTTCTTTTCCTGCAATGCAACATTTACATTTTTACACTTTCTATATATTTTATGTGAACTACTTTGCAGTTGCACTAACAAAACTTGTTATTCTAAATGATATACTTTTTTTGCGCTCAGCAATGCAACCACTTCAGTCACTCATGATATAATTACCTTGCATGGCTAACAAAATTACTTTGTGCTTCAGGTGTTTCAAATAATAACTTTAAATAAAATCACACTTAAACATACTTAAAATGGAATAATAAGAATACAACAATTAAAAACCTCTTCTTTTTTACCTATTAAACTTTTACATTGATCTAATTTTCGTTCCTACATTTTTTATTTTGGTCCACAATATTACTCCTAAAATAATTTGTCCCTTTAAAGCACTACTTCCACTTATGTTGTTGCTAATGCACGTTTTTCTTTGCAATTTATGTAGCAAAAGTCACTAGTAATGGTCCTCCCGGTTTACTGGGATGGGGTTCAATTCCCTACAGTGGCATTGTTTTTTGGTAGCAACTACATACAATATAATATGATTTGACATTAATCAATATTATTCATTATTATAACTACATATTATTTAATATTATGTGAAGTTTGGAAAATCTGACTTTTTATGCCTGAGTTACAACTTTTATTCCCATGGCAAGACATCTTTAATTGACAACTTTGTCATGGCACCATGTAGATCTGGTCAGATCAGGAGTCTTATCAATCATGTGATGTTTGGGGCAGATTGGACATTGTATGTCTAAGTTATAGCAACTTCCCTTTTTCATGGTGAATCATCGAAATTTGTCAGACCACCATGGACACGCCCTTTAAAAAAACTCTAGATCTTCGCAATTTAACATTGCAAAGGCCTTTAGATTATGCGTACCAAATTTGGTGTTGATCTGAACAAATCTCTAGGAGGAGTTTGTTAAAATACAACATGTGAAAATGGCCAAACTGACAAAATTTGCTTATAAAATTAAAAATACCCGACTTCCTGTTGGGTGTTGGATTTCGTACCAAGAGACTTTTTTGTAGGTATTAGTGTGTTACATGTGTGTACCGATTTTCAGACATGAAAGTGTATAGGTGGCGCTGTTGAGCTATTTTGCCACACCCACTTTATAAGAACATGACATATCTAAAGTTTTAACATTTCCGCTGTGTGTGCAAAGTTATGAGTTTTCGAGCAATTAAAAAAAAAAAAAAAATATAGCTGCAAGCAGCGATGGCGGGCCCTCGCACGTTTTTTTTTATTTTTATTTTTTTATTGCTATACCCCAGAAAAACAATGCACGGTGGGCAAGTGCATCAAGTGGGTAAATATCAGTGGACTATTTTATGTTGTTACTGACCCATTTGGGGACTGTAGGTAAAAGAAACCCCACATTTTAGACAAACGGGGGTGAAAGTGAGCCTACTGTATCTATAGCACTGAGAAAAGGAAAAAGGATTTAATAAGCCTATTCAAAGTGAAATGTTTAAAGACACAGACTCTTTAAGACAAGAACTAAATTATGATGAAGGTTGTAGGTTTTTGAAGCCAATCCGTGGCACTTCATCTTTTTGGCAAGGCGTGCAAAAAGATTTGTATGCAATGGTGAGACAATTCGGTATTCCTACTTGGTTTTCTTAATTTTCATCTGCTGACATGAGATGGACATCTTTGATGTCAAGCATTTTAAAGCAACAAGGAAGACATGAAACTTCAGAACAACTGGAATGGGCTGATAAATGTGAGCTTTTGCGTCGCAATCCTGTTACTGCAGCTCACATGTTTGATTTTAGGTGGCATTGTTTTTTGAAGGAGATGCTCTTATGTCTCCTGTTCAACCTATAGGAGAAATTGTAGCTTATTTTTACAGGGTTGAATTTCAGCAGCGTGGTTCTCCACATGTTTATTGTTTGTTTTGGATTAAAAATGCCCCACAGATAGATACAAATTCTGATGAAGTTGAGTTTGTTGACAAATATGTTACATGTGAGGTTTCTAGTGAAAATGAGGAATTGCACAATATTGTTACATCAGTGCAACTTCACAGTAAACACCATTCAAAAACATTTAAAAAGAAAAATAGTTTGTCGTTTTAATTTTCCTAAACCACCAACAAGCAGAACTTTTATTTGCTGAAGAAAAGTGGAAGATGAGTCTGAGAAAGAAAGATCTGGTGAAAGTACATGTGAAAATAACCAAATGAAAGCGGATTATGTTCAGAATATAACATCAGCAGTTAAAACCGCTGTTTTAGAAGAGAAGTTCAAGTTTGTTTGAAAGTGTAGGAATAAATCAGATTTTTTTTTCAAATGGCATATAGGCGTGTAAATAATACCACACATATTGTGTTGAAACAGCAATTAAATGAAGGGTGGGTTAATCAGTATAATAAATCTGCTCTTTTATGCTGGAATGCCAATATGGATATTCAGTATGTAACTGATGCTTATGCATGTATTGTTTATATAATTTCCTACATTTCAAAATCTGAAAGGGAAATGGGTTTATTATTAGCTAATGCTCAACGGGAAGCTACAACTCAGGGTAATGTCGATGCCAAACATCGACATTGTGTGTACTTGCATAATCGTGAAGTTAGTGCACAAGAGGCAGTGTATAGGTTGACAAATATGCATTTAAAGGAGTGTTCCAGAAATGTTCAGTTTATTCCCACGGGTGAGGATTCAGTTCGTATGAGTTTACCATTGCAAGTTATACAGAACAAGTTGCAGTCGCAAACTTTAAGAAGTGAAGCGATGTGGATGACAAGTTTGGTTGATCGTTACAAGAATAGACCACGTCAGAGTGTTTTTGATGATATGTGCTTAGCCACATTTGCGTCTGAGTATCGTATTACATCTAAAGGTCACCCAATGAAATGACATTAGATAATAATCTTGGTTTCATTGGTAAAAGAACACGTACTCAGCCTGCAGTTGTTCGTTATGCACGATTTTCAGTGACTAAGAAAAAAGAAAATAGTTTGCGTCGTGTTGAAGGGTTAAGCATCATTCGTTCCTTAAACAAAACCCAGATGGCTGTTTATAATAAAATAGGGCAGTGGTGTTTGGGTAAAATTAGAGGAGAAAACACAACCATTTAATTTGTTTCACTGGTGGTGCAGGAACAGGCAAAAGTCATTTAATTAAAGCCATAAAATATGAGTCTTCATGACTATTGTCTCAGATTTCTTTGAATCCAGATGATATTTGTGTTGCTTTAACAGCACCAACAGGCATTGCAGCATACAATATAAAGGCTGCAACAATTCACAACACATTTAGTATTGACAATAATGTAAAGTTGCCATACACACCGTTGGGTGAAGACAAATTAAATTCTAATCATAGATGAAATATCTATGGTTGATCATAAATTATTGGCATATATACATGGAAGATTATGTCAAATGAAACAGAGTGGAGATTTGTCTGCTTTTGGTAATGTGAGTGTAATTGCTGTTGGACTTTTTTCCAATTGCCTCCTGTGAAGGGAAAAGCAGTGTATGTGGACGTACCTGAAATGAGTTTATGGAGTTGTTTTAGTGTTGTTGAACTCAGAGGTTGTTAGACAAAAGGACAGTAATTTTGCTGAAATGTTAAACAGGTTAAGGCAAAGAAGCAAAACAACTGCACTAAACAAAGATGATTTAATCATATTATCAAGTTGTGACAAGGTTGAGGAAGATAATGTATCTTTACACATTTATGCTACAAATGATCAAGTTCATATGCACAACTTGAAGCAGGTGATAAAAATGTGCCCGGAAATTGAAACGATGGAGGCAGAAGATTATGCACGGAGTAAATAAACAGGCAAAATAGAACTAATAGCTGGTCATCATGTAAAGGTTGATAACACATGTTTGGCAGAAAAGTTACTTTAAAACTAGCATGGGCAGTATTTACATTTTATGTAACAGTACATAAAGTTCAGGGTTTAACTGTTGATACTGCTGTCGTTAGTGTAAAGTGTTTGCACCTGGTCAGGCTTATGTAGCTTTGAGCTGGTAAGGAGTTTGTCAGGGTTAACAATTAAAGACTTTAGTGAAAAGGCCATTTTCTGTAATGATCAGATTTGTGAAGCTCGTCAAGAAATGCCATCTTTTATGGCACATGATGAATCATTGGTGACAGTTCAAGATAGTTCCTTTTCTGTGTTTCTACTGAATGTACAGAGTTTGCGTTGCCATAAAGAGGATTTAAATGTGTCTATTTAACATGTATAGCTGTAACTGAAACATGGCTGCCAGAACACTATCTGCCTGAAAGTGTACATTTAGAAAACTACAACTTTGTGGGTGTTCCTCGTTGTGTTGCATACACAAGTAAATGTCCTCCTTTCAATGATTTGAAACTACAACAACACGGTGGAGTTGGAGTTTATACAACATGTGGAGTGCCAAACACTATTATAACAATTCCAAATCTTAATTTAGAATGCCTGTTGACACATTTTCCTGAAAATGATATTTTGCTTGGTGTTATTTATAGACCACAAACATATCCTTTGTGTCGATTTAAAGAAAATCTGGGCAGGTTAATTAATCAGCTGCCTTCAATTTCAAATAACATTGTGCTTGTGGGAGACTTTAATAATGATGCATTAAAGTCTAATTCTGTGTGCACTTTTATGGCAGATAGGGGTTTTATTCAACATGTTAAGGAACCTACAAGAGAAAAGGAAC
>NW_025804688.1:0-7038 GCF_014805685.1 Silurus meridionalis | reverse complement strand
TATTTAAAGAAACTGTTGTACATTCATTACGTTGTGTTTGTTTGTTTGTGTTTGTTTCACAAGGCTTTAGAGGACAACGAGTGAACGCCTGCCTGCGGCGGTAGAGGACGGCGAGTGGACGCCTCTGCCTGTGGCGGTTTGTCAGCACTGGGGTTTGGCTCATCTATCTATCTATCTATCTATCTACTAATTTAACTTTTATTAATTAATTTATCTAATCATTTAATAGGACTTTTCTTTTTATTTATTTATTTATTTATTTATTTATTTATTTATTTATTTATTTATATGTAGATAATACATTAATATTATTTATATAATTTATTAATAAATCAATTAATCAGTGGCGCTGGCGTCATTGTATGGAGATCACAAGGTCCATTGTGATTTTCCACCGGTAAGTAGAACAGTTCATTATTATAGATGGGAACAATCCTTAAATTTAAAGAACAAAAACTGTTCAATCAGGTGTAGAAGTTGTGTTTAGAAGCTGTAGAAGTGAAAGGAAGCAGGTTTGTGATGCAGTAAATCACAGCAGACTTTATAAAATAAAACTTGCTGCACCAAATGTGTAGTAGCAGAATAAGATAAATAATTACATTCAAGTTTCTTTCTTAGTTTTTCCACATTTAATCCTGCAAGGAAATAGAGGAGATTGTATATATTTAGTTCTGATGTGTTTTAATTTACCAAATGACAGTAGCACGTTACTTATTAATACTTAATACTTTAGCCATTTCTAAATGTTCAGATGAAGAACAGTGTTGCCAGATTGGTGTGTTTTGAAATAAGTGTTCAAAATCCAAACAAAAAACTCTATAGTAAATACACAAATCTTACTAATAATAATAATACAAATTAATTTTGACAAATAAATAATAATAAAAAAAAAGAAATACTGTGGTGCATCACAACTTTACAATATAATAAAGCAAATTAAATGTTTTTGTCTAAAGACGATTACAAAATGAATTAATTCAATTCTGAATTCTAAATCTTTTTTTTTTCTCATCAGGTCCTTCAGATTTGCCAGCTTCCAACATTTCTGTTTTATTTTAATTTAAAATTCAGGCCCTGCCCATCTTGCCAGACTCCCAATCAGGAAAGCAGGAAAACTTGTCATGTCTGCTTTGAAATTTTGTCCACTAAACAAAAATAAAAGATGAAGTGGTGTCACTGGATAGACAGTGGGGACAGTCTGTCATGAAAAGCAGAAATGCTGGGCATATAATTGACTCTGCCCGTATTGCGCTAAGTAAAAATGCTAGTTTTTTACGTGTTATTTAAAGTGTAACTGAAAGCCTGTTTGTCACATAGTGAATATTATAGACTATAACACTCAACCTTGTTTCTCTCTCTTCCCCATGTTCTCCAACTTTTCTCTCTCCTTCCTCCTCTACTACTTTTACAGCTGTTCATACTTCACACTTTTCTCCTCCTCCACCTTCACTGCCATGTTCTAGGTCTTTGCAACAGAGGAGGAAAAGGACAAAAAAACCTTAATTGGTTCACTGGCACCTTCTGCCACCACTGTCTCTCCTCCATCGTTTATCACCACAGATCTCTCCCTGCCACAGTCTTGTTCTCCAACTGCTCCATCTTCCACCTCCCAGTCCTTGAGTCAGGAGGGGTCATATGTGAAGAAGGGAAGAAAAGGTAAGTTTTTTGGCAGTGGTGTAGTTTAATCCACACTATTAATAAATTTGCTCTCAGACAAAGCTGACTTCATGCAAATTTAGATTTATTCGGGTCATCAGGTTATTGGTAGCCAATAAAAAGTATTTTGTTCTTTTTAGTTATTCAGCTGTGTTTACGTGTCCAGTGTCCAAGGGCTGTGGTTATTGTCAATCACTGACTTAAGCTAAGAGGCTTTGGGAAACCCGGCCCAGTACATTTTGCTTGATTGACAAAAAGCAGGGACAAAGTTATTTGGACACAAATGGACAGGACCACAGATCACCTCACAAGTGAAATGATAACTACACTGTAAAAAAGCCAACTTACTAAAAGTTATCTAAATAAAATGTAAAAACTGAACTAAAATAATTTTATTTGAAATGCTCAGAAATAATACTTAGTTTATTCAACAAATATGTTGCTTCAATGTTGAAAACTGTACAATAAAAAATGTTTTGTTGAACTTACATTAAAATGTAAATGTTTTGCGTTAAAGCGTGTGTTTCTTGTTGACGCGTGCGCATTAAGAACGTGAAGCGCATGGCAATTTGAGACTTCAGCTGTGGGGGTTCCTGAAAGGGCGGCATTGCGCCATATCAATCCACTTGTTTCTGCTGAGTCACAGGTAAGTGTCAATCATTTTATAATCGAATAACTTATATTTTCATTTAATATGTGATGTGCTACCAAGCTAACTCCTAATCTCTTTTACCAGTGTATTGTTGATGTGAAGAAGCGTGCCGGTTCAAAGCAGTCCAGCATTTCTGCTGAATCATACGTAATTTATGTATTAATAATTTTTTAATTATCATCTTATTAAACGTCATAATTTTTGACGTGTAAGCTTTGATGTGGGTGTCCCAAAATAACTATTTATTAGAATTTAGCTGCTTGTTACTGATTCCGCGTGGTTATGTTAGTTTTGAACATCATTTAGAGTTTTGAATGCTTGGATTTGAAAGAAAGCGAATTCAAACGAGTCATTTGTTTATTGGAAAAAAAATCCACAATTAACGCAATGAGAGTTCAGCGTGACGTTTGCTAGTCATATGCATTTGCAACACAAGGAATATAACTTTGTATTGTGTCGTTGGCTATCCAGACCAACTTAGCTCAAGATAGTTAGCTAGCTTGAAATTACATTGAAAAAGTGTGAAATTGCTGAAACAAATGTTTTGCAAATTAGTAGTTCACTAATGAAAGAAAATATGGAAGTAATGCAATGCAAATATTGTAAATTTTTTAATCCTGATACAGAGGTCTTGGTAAAGCATTTCAGTCTTCATCATGGACGAGGTCACAAAGGGGCAAACTGCCCCTGCCTATACTCAGATTGTGTCTGCTCAAGATGTGTCTGGCAAGTTGCCCTTTTCAAACTTTATTTCTAATTTGGTAGCACGCTTAGCTGTACATTTGTTCATTTTGTTTGCACATTATACAAATAATAAAGCTGCAAGCACCACCATTGCACGGGCACTAATAACAATTAGTAATTACGTTTACATGTCAATTAATGCCCCCTCCTATCACTTATACTCCTAGGACACTGACCCTGAAGACCACAGCACCAGAGGGGTAAAGATCGGAGTCCTCACTAATCCAATAATCCTGAAAGAGGTCATTGTTCTACAGGATATTCCAGATCTGCCAGAAACCTTTGCTTACTTGTTCGGTCTCTTGTATGCACTCAATATGGAATAGCCAAAAGAACTGAAATATACTTTTGAATTCATTCAGAAAATCTTCATGGATCTTGATGGTACCTGCTCTGCAAAAGTCCAGTCACTAAAATTAAAACTGTTGTAGATGATGATTTTGCAGATGTCACTGAAGCTATGGCAAATAGGACAATGATTGTTGCAATTATACTTTAGTAATTAAGTATTTAAAAAGCATTCTTCTTTATAACAATGTATTATTCCATTTAAACTTTGCAGCCTTGAGGAATACTCATCTCAAGTATTCCTCAAGGCTGCAAAAGTAAATGGAATAACATTGTTATAAAGAAGAATGCTTTAAAGTTTTTTCACTGTTTGACTGGAGTGTGGTTAGAGGTTTTGTTTAGATGCTTTTACTTTTGTCTGTTTTGGGTTTTTAGACAAAATATTACTTGGTTTTTGGAAGCTCATCTTTTTTTTGTATTTTGAAACAATTCAGTATTTCAGTATTTCAATCATCTGCACTTGTGATTGGTTGTGACCTTTCAGTTATGATCATATTATTGTAAACATTGTTTCATTGATCTGGGTTTTAAATAAATGATGTATTTTTTGCTACGAGCCTCCTGGAGACAGCTACAGAGCCATCACCAGCACACTGAAGGCTCTTCTGAAAGACAAAAGTCTGACTTTCCAGAAGAGCAGTTGGTATGGTGATGATCTCCGTCCTGCTGCCTGGGACTACGTATTCAGCCTGGACCTTCTCTGTGCAAAACTGGGCTGGATTTGGACCTTCTCCCATGTTATACGGTATTGAATGTGAAACTGCTTCAACTTGTTTCATAGATTTTTAAACATTAGATAAATTGCAAACCGGCAAATGTGAGACTCATATGAGACAGTGTTTGTCCCAAATACTGCAAACTTTCTATTCTTGTTTCATAAACTTACAATCGATGGTATTCTATTACTGCCACAAAAACACTTAATATGTCCAATTTTTTATTTATCAGAAAAAGTGTTTGGCTCATCTTGAACACTTTGCTAAAACAAACACAAACAGAGGAAACAAAGTTCAGAAACGTCTCTGTAGCAGCAATTTTCAGGCTACTTGGTAAGTTTCCTGTGAATCCTGTTTTAAAGCTTCATCTAACATTATTTCTGGATTCTTCTGTTTTCACTCATGTTCTTTATCTCAATCAGGGCGACTTGGCCAACATGGCCTTAAGGAGAACGTGGCAGCATCAGTGGAGGATCTGGTGAAAAGCATAACTGAGTTCAGGGGACAAAAAGGTATCATTAAAGAATCAATTAAACAAGTCCTTTATCAATTGTTATCTTTATTCTCTGATGTTTAGTTCTCTATCAGGAAAGTGCTTCAGCAAGTCCTAATTTTATGATGGATTTTGTGTGCAGATTTGCCGTGGACGCTTTAGAATCGTGGAAGAAAGACCTCACAAATCCCATTCCTCCAGCCGTCTCCAAGTGCCTGAAGCAGATCAGCTTTTTCTGTTCTCACCTAAAGTCAAGAAAAATTATTACAATAAATAATGTTTAATAGATTTTTATGTTTTTATTTTTGTAATAAAACACATAATAGATCTGCACAGTGTTATTGATTGTCTCTTTACAGTTTTGGGTCGTGCATTTCACACCCAATCATCTGCCTTCAGTCCCAATCATCCTCTTAAGAACAGCAATATGATGCCACAGCTGTAGAAACCATCATTATTATACACATATAATACATGCAGTATAACAGAGCGCATACAGAGTCTCGTGCATTTTCCCTGCATTACAGTTTTCCTGGTGTTTGGAAATTAAGTCAAATTGTGTGTTTTTGTACAGATTCTACAAAGAAAATGCAAAAGTATAAATGGCTCAAGAAAAAAGTGTTGTGATCTGTTTGGGTTGACCTTTATATAATGTCCTTTATACTGAAAAAACCTTTAAAATGAGCGTGTTAATAACACGTTAACCCAAATTCATTTTAACAGCACTAATATTATTAATGCACAATTAATGCAGCACGCATTTCCTCATTTTTATTAAAAATTTTAAACCTTTAACGCAACACATTTATTCACAACGTTCTTTCCTTTACTTATATATAGTTATATTTTTATCATGCCCCAACAAACACTTAAATCTTGGAGAGGTTTTCCATACGAACTGCGATGCCCATGGGGTCTTTTCTGATCAGGGAAGAATCACACAGCACACAGAATGACGCATATGTTCTTATTCAGTTTAATGCAGATAACAGACAAGGATATATACACACACTGGAAATAACCTGACCTAAAACTGTTCCTGATTGGGTAAGAAGACGTAGTAACCAGAGATATGTGAACCCACACAAAGACATTCCATGTACCTTACATACTCACATCGTAAAGATCTTGATTGCTAACAGGTGTGGCAGTAATCAGACCTGGGTGTGGTGAGAGAAATGGAAGTATTTCACACAGGGCCATGTTGTTTTGGGTTTTGTTCTACCTCAATAATAAAATAATATATAAAAAAAATATGTAAAAACTGCATGTTGTGGTCATTTGTGTATTGTTTACTAATATTTAAATTAGTTTGATGATCTGAAATATTAAAGTGTGACAAACATGCAAAAAAATAAGAAATCATGAAGGGCAACACTTTTCACACCACTTTATATATACAGTGGAACCCGGTTATCTCGCCCTCGGTTTCCTCGACAACCCTATTAAGTCGACGTTTTGAAGTGGAACCGCCAAATTCTCGCTTTCTAAGCATTTTATCGTTATGTCGATAAAACGACGTTTTTTATGTCGCGGAACCCTAATATCTCGAGCACAATGGGGAAAAATTAGACATTTTAACGTCAGTTATGTCGACCACTGTGCAGACGCAGAAGAACTCATGAAAGTGGCGGAAAAATCAAACCTTACAGCTGCTACAGGTGTTTGTATTGTATACTGCGTGAATCTCTGCTGTTAGTAAGTGCACATATGCATTTTTTGTTAAATGTTATGCGATGAACGGAACGCGCGCCCGGCTTCAACTCTACGAGCGCGCGTCGCTCGCCACCGAGAGCCGTGCTCCTTATCAAACGCGCGCGCGCGCTCGGTAAGGAGCGGCTCTCTCGATAAGAGTTGAAGGCGGAGCTTCAGAGACAGCGGCCGAGAAAGCACCTGCCACGCCCCTTCAGCCGTTCACGTTTGAGACTTTTCTGTCCCTCGTTTTGGTTTCGCGTTCGGTTTTGGATCTTCCGGGTTTTCCGGCTTGCCGTGCGTATGCGCGGTATTTTTAATTTCCATATTTTTCTATTCACAATCTCTCTCTCTCTCTCTCTCTCTCTCTCTCTTTCTCTCTCTCTCTCTCTCTCTCTCCCGTCAGCATCGCGGATAAGTTTTTCGGACACTTTGCTTTGTGTGTTTGTGTGGATTACTTCAGCCTGATGGTCATAAGTTTTCAGACACTTAGTTACTGTTTTTTTTTCTTTTTTCCACATGTGGACTAAATGTGAGACGGCACCTGTGCAGCCGCTGTTTTTTTTTTTTTTGAGCGATCTGTGTGTTTATAATGTTGGAGAATATAAAGGTTTGGATGGAGAATGGACGGTGGTTTGTATTGTATACTGGTGAATCTCTGCTGTTAGTAGGTGCACTTTTATGCCTTTTGTTGTTAACAAACGTATGTTGTGTAAAACCCTTCAAAACACGTGCAT
>NW_025804687.1:0-7038 GCF_014805685.1 Silurus meridionalis | reverse complement strand
GAAGGTAAATAAAACCTTCAACATTAGTCTCTGAGGTGACTTGTGAAAGTAGAATTAGGTGATGTAGGAAAGGATGAGAAACAATAAGAAATATGCACCTTTCAGTAAATAATTGGTAAGATTGGATAATACAGAATAAAAAGAATATTGCTTCTATTGTGTCTGATGATGTTATGAGGTCAGCTGTCGAGTTTAGTGTGAGGTATTTCCCATTCTTCAGAGGACACTGTTTCTAGTTTTAAATAGATACATGCATCACTCATGAACTATATGCCAAAAGCTAATAACCTTTGAACTTTGCAGCACTATGGTTCTTTATAGCAAACGATCCAGCGTATAACGTTCAAATTCTGACATCTGTAGGGACTTTTAAACCCCGGTTTAAAAACACTGGGTGTTCAAAACAAGTGCAACAGCAAGTGTTTATGGTTCTATATTTTACATATACAGGTGCATTATAATAAATTAGAATGTTGTGGAAAAGTTAATTTATTTCAGTAATTTAACTCAAATTGTGAAACTCGTGTATTAAACAAATTCAATGCACACAAACTAAAGTATTTTAAGTCTTTGGTTCTTTTAATTTTGATGATTTTGGCTGAAAATGAACTTTTCCACGACATTCTAATTTATTGAGATGCACCTGTACCTGCCAAATCTAGGCCCATGGTATAGACCAGAGGTCCCCAACCACTGTGGATCATTTGGCACCAGAAAGCAAAAAGTTTATATTTTATTTAATTTCCATTTTTACTGCATTATTTTGAAAGATGAATACACTGTATAAAACTGCATTATTTATAGCAAAAGAAATCTCTAGAATAGACTCAATTTGTGTTTCAGGAGACAGTGAAGACCGCTTGTCAAAGACTGAACATTGATATGCCCTTATCCAGTGAGACTTTTGCAATTACTTTTACCACTTACAGTCCTCCAGATAATAATAATTATAAAAGATATTATTCACATTCACAATTTTTCTCTCTGTAATATGGTGAATTTAAACAAGTTTGGAGATGGCCTTATAACCTCTTGACGATGGGGAGGAAGCTCCTATCCAGGCTGGAATTGCAAACCACTTTGGACATTGCTTTTCCTCCCTTCTCTTAAGGCCTGATTGAGGATGCCTCCCTGCCCAGCTCAGGACGTCACTCTACCTTCCTGCCCAGTTGAGGACATTGCTCTTCTTCATCGCTTTACTGTTTGATCTCCTGCAAAATTCACCTGCATTTCTGTATTTCTATAACTGTGTGTTACATTCTATTAAGGAACTAAACTAAAAGTAAATGTGTGTAGATGTAAGTAGTATTTACATATGTAAAAGCAGCAGTAAGTGATCCTATTCTGTATGACTTTGACTTTGAAAATATCAGCGTGAAGTTAATGTTGGGGTCTGGACTTTGACTGGACCATTGCAACACCTTGATTTTGCTCTTTTTCAGCCATTCTGTTGTAGATTAGTTGGTTTGCGTGGGATCATTGTCCTGTTGTATTTGCCAAGCTTTAGCTGTTGCCTTAAATTTGACTCAAGAATACCTACGAGTTCATGGTCGAAGTTGCAGGTCCTGTGACCAAAAACAAGGCCAATCATCACCCCTTTACCACTGTGCTTGACAGTTGCTATGAGGTGTTTAGTGCTGAAATACTGTGTTTGTGGTGTTTATGTATGTATTTATAAAATTCTCTTTTCTGCTAATTTTCTGATATGTAATGGTAAGTCTGTGTAAAGCTTGACCCTAGTGCAAAAGGAAACTCCTGGATTAGATTTAGAAGTAGTGAGTAAAGAATCTTTTTTATATTCTCTGTCTTGAATTCCAAAAATTGTATTTTTTGCTACGAAACACCACAGTTCCTTTATTGCATGTCGTTTAACAACAATTTGTAAACAGCATTTCCAGGTCACAAGTCATGGTATTTTTTTTTTTATGTTAAAACCCAATTTTCTGAAAAATAAAAGTCATTTTGTATTGAAGTTTATTTAAAATGTAGAGATAAATTTATTGTTGAATATGACAACAGCATGTTTTTAATGGTTAATGCAGTAGATACTAAATTGTAATAAATTGTTAAATCCACATTGTTACTCATATACACTGGCGGTTCTGGTTTGAATGGCGTCCTGGGTGAAGAAAAATAAGCAACAACAATCTGCACTTATTTTTAAACCAGAAATAATTGAGCATTTCACATAACAAACCAAATACATTTTTCACACAGAATTTACATCCCTAAAACCCGACATTTCTTATTTACATCATTGGAGCAAATCTGACCAAAAATGTCAATAACAACTTAAGAAATATATTTCCTGAGATAAATGGTGACGTGTTCAATACTTATTTTACCCACTGTATATATAAAGAAACAACATATAACAATTATACTTAGTATAGTGGTGGCATTAAGAGGTGGATTAAGAGTCGGGTACATCTTCACTGAAGGCCCAGGTACCAAATGCATGTATGTGTGTGTATATATATAAATATATACAGTACAGACCAAAAGTTTGGACACACCTTCTCATTCAAAGAGTTTTCTTTATTTTCATGACTATGAAAATTGTAGAGTCACACTGAAGGCATCAAGGGCTATTTGACCAAGAAGGAGAGTGATGGGGTGCTGCACCAGATGACCTGGCCTCCACAGTCACCGGACCTGAACCCAATCGAGATGGTTTAGGGTGAGCTGGACCGCAGAGTGAAGGCAAAGGGCCAACAAGTGCCAAGCATCTCTCGGGAACTCCTTCAAGACTGTTGGAAGACCATTTCAGGTGACTACCTCTTGAAGCTCATCAAGAGAATGCCAAGAGTGTGCAAAGCAGTAATCAAAGCAAAAGGTGGCTACTTTGAAGAACCTAGAATATGACATTTTCAGTTGTTTCACACTTTTTGTTATATACATAACAAAAAGTGTGAAACAACTGAAAAATGTCATATTCTAGGTGTCATATGCTAGGCCTTCAGTGTGACTCTACAATTTTCATAGTCATGAAAATAAAGAAAACTCTTTGAATCAGAAGGTGTGTCCAAACTTTTGGTCTGTACTGTATATATATATATATATATATATATATATATATATATATATATATATATATATATATATATATATACACGTAAATATATTTCAGCAAATATATTTTTGGCCAATTTTCTTTATATTTTGAAATCAACTGCTAAATATATTTATAAATATATATATATTTTGTATCGTATGGGAAGTGTATCAGACCCATTGTAGTGACACTTTAAACTTTAAAAGGGAGTAGAATAGACACGTGAGAGTGGACCTGCTACTTGTATTAACATCGCGGCGCCTGTGCCGAAAATTAGATTTAAACTTTTCACAGAATAGAATTTAAATAGAATACAATATCTTATTTAATGTTGAAAAATCTAGAAAATTAAGTCCACCGCGTTCATATTGATTGATAACCACCGGAAATGTGATATAATGTCTACAACAGGAAGTTATCATTGCCCCACCTGAATCAGGAACCATGCAAAAGAAAGTTTCTCCATAAACACGCAGCTGTAGAAGTCCATCTTATAAACCCGGAAACCTGCGACATTTATTTTTCTTTTATCAACAATCGGTTTTGTGTTTTGAAAGTTCAGTGTCATGATGTAGTTTTTAGTTGTGTTCGACTTTAATGATTATAAAGCGTGTTGTTTATGCCGGTATTTAAGTTTGTAAGCGCTCAGGGAAAGTGAAAGTCAACAAAAACCAAACAAACAAAGTCTCCGTTACAGACATGGAGGTTGCTGGACTGCTCTGGTTTCATCTGCTGCTGTTGGTGATCTTCTGTAAAGGTAATGTTCAACATGTTTGTGTTTATTAGTGAACTGTGAATACACTTTGAGTTTTATGAAGTTTAAAGGAGTAAAAAGTTTTTTCTTCATGTGCGTCATAACAAAGGAACTGTAAATAATAGTTTGCCCGTAATTTCCAATCAGTCAGAATCAGGAAGAAAAATAAATGTTTTAATTGTTACATCGATTAAATCCACACATGGGTGTTTTGTGAGATTGGTTTTATAAAACTAAACAGTGTGTTTGCAGTCGTGTTTTCAAACTGCGCATTTCCTGTTTACATGCACTAGGCCTATAAAGCCTATAAAGTGATAAAACTGATTTTTTTCTGGGTTTAGACCTTTCCTTTACTTATATCTGTTAATTTAACCCCGAAAATTAAAACATCCACAATGATTTTCTTTTTTTACTAAAACAATTTGTGTCAGAAAATGTATGCCCCCCCCAACCACACACCCATACACACACATACACATACACAGCTGTAATCGCTTAAGGTTTACTCACTTCCTTTGCCAGTTATTTAGACAAAAATGGCTGTATTTGACTGCAGGAACAAAATTAAAACATTTAGAATATAACAATTTTATTTTTAAAACAGATCATCTTTATCCTCTTTACAATTAAGGGACACAGTCGTTTAATAACAAGAAAGAAAGAAAGAAAGAAAGAAAGAAAGAGGTTTATAATAAAGGCCTATTAATATTACATTTGAGAATTGTATCAGGAAGGTACATTAACCCAGCCATTATGGATGCACAAGCCTTAGTGCCGGTCCCAAGCCCGGGTAAATGTGGAGGGTTGCGTTAGGAAGGGCATCCAGCGTAAAAACATGTGCCAAATCAAACATGCGGATCACAAATGAGAATTCCATACCGGATCGGTCGAGGCCCGGGTTAACAACGAGCGCCGCAGGTATCGTTAGCCGACAGGGTACCGGTGGAAATTGGGCTACTATTGTCTGAAGGAGGAGAAGGAGAGGAGGAAGACGTCTACAGAGACGGCAGGGAAAGAAGCAGTGTAGGAGAGTAGAGGTTCAGGTTGGTACGTTAAATGTTGGTACTATGACGTGTAAAGGGAGAGAGGTAGCTGATATGATGGAGAGGAGAAAGGTAGAGATGCTGTGTGTTCAGGAGACCAAGTGGAAAGGGAGTAAGGCCAGGAACATTGGAGGTGTTTAAACTGTTCTATCATGGTGTGGATGGAAAGAGAAATGGTGTAGGGGTGATTCTGAAGGAAGAGTACAGTAAGAGGTAGTGGAGGTGAAGAGAGTTTCTGATAGGGTGATGATCGTGAAGGTGGAAGTTGAAGGATGATGATAAATGTCATCAGTGCCTATGCTCCACAAGTTGGCTGTGAGATGGAGGAGAAGGAAAGATTCTGGAGTGAATTAGATGAAGTGGTAGATGGTGTACCTAGGAAAGAACGATTGGTGATTGGGGCAGACTTTAATGGGCATGTAGGTGAAGGAACAGAGGTGATGAGGAGGTGATGGTAGGTATGGTTTTAAGGAGAGGAATGTGGAAGGCAGATGGTGGTAGATTTTGCTAAAAGGATAGAAATGGCAGTGGTGAACACGTATTTTAAGAAGAAGGAGGATCACAGGGTGACGATAAGAGTGGAGGAAGGTGCACACAGGTGGACTATGTGCTATGCAGGAGATGCAACCTGAAGGAGATTGGAGACTGTAAGGTGTTGGCAGGGGACAGTGTAGCTAGACAGCATTGGATGGTGGTCTGTAGGATGGTTTTGGAGGTGAAGAAGAAGAGGAGGAGAGTGAGGACTGAACGAAGAATCAAGGAAGAGGTCAGACAGAGGCTCGGTGGTGTTGAAGAGGTGTTGGATGATTGGGTAACTACTGCAGGAGTGATGAGGGAGGCAGCTAGAAAAGTACTTAGTGACATCTGGAAATACAAAGCAAGACAAGGAGACGTGGTGGTGGAATGAGGAAGTGCAGGAGAGCAGAAGGAGAAAGAGGTTGGCAAAACAGAAGTGGGATAGACAGAGTGATGAGGAAAGTAGGCAGGAGAACAAGGAGATGGCAGCAGGTAAGAGGGATGTGGCGAAGCCAAGGAAAAGGCATATGAGGAGCTGTATGAGAGGTTGGACACTAAGGAAGGAGAAAAGGAGTTACACCGATTGGCCAGGCAGAGGGACCGAGCTGGGAAGGATGTACTGCAAGTTAGAGCAGTAAAGGTAGTTCAGTAAAGTTAGAGCAGTTCTAACCACAGCTGAAGTGAGGAAAAGTCTATGCATAGTTAACCCACGGAAATCTGCTGGACCAGACAACATTCCTGGCCGAGTGCTCAGGGAATGTGCAGAACAGCTAGCAGATGTTGTTACAGACATCTTCAACATCTCCCTGAGCAGCAACGTTGTTCCTACATGCCTCAAGACAACGACCATCGTTCCTGTGCCAAAGTCTACTGTCTCCTGCCTCAATGCCTCCTGATTGAGAAGCTGAGCCTACTGGGCCTGAACACCTCCCTCTGCAACTGCACTGGGGAGCATTAGGCTCCTCAATACACAGAACTGAAATGGAACTCGCACACACACTCACTCAAATGTGTGTTACTGAAATGTACAACCTGAACTTAACACACTCATCTCAATCTCAATCCATTTCACAAAGATTTATTTATTATTATTTACACTTAACCATATTACACTGTTTACATGCTGCATTTTGCTCCTCTTGACTGCTGCTGTTTTCTGCACTGCATTGTGTTTGTTTATATTTACTTCCAGTTATAGTTTTATAGTTCTCTTTACACAGTACTGTATATTCAGACTATACAGTAGGTTTACTGGTCGGCGCTATTTTGTGTTATGTGTGGTCTTGTTCTGTCTGTCTGTACTGTTTTTCATCTGCACTGGTTGCACTCGATGCACTTTTGTAGCTTGTGTTGTGTTGTAGCTCTGTGTTGTTATTGTTTAGTGTAGCACCAGGGTTCTGGAGGAACGTTGTCTCATTTTTACTGTGTACCACTGTATAGTAGAAATGACAATAAAAGCCTCTTGACTTGACTAACACAAAACATATCAATGAAGAATATATTATTCAGAACAATTCCTTTGCAGTGTATATACAGCATTTCTGGAACACCTCGTCTTTTATTGCTTTTCATTTATTTTTGATTTAAACAGCAACAAGATGATAAGCGACGTGTGTGTGTGTGTTAGGTAGAATTTTGTAGGCCTGAGTCTGGTTATGTGGAAAGAACAT
>NW_025804686.1:0-7052 GCF_014805685.1 Silurus meridionalis | reverse complement strand
GATTTTAATACTGCTGAGATGATTTTATAGGAGTTTAGTTTCTTATTTTAATACCGATATAAAATTCCACACATATTATGGTGTAGTCGTGGACCAGTTGAGAAAACACTAAGTGCTTGTAAAAGACTGGTGGCAGATCAAAATCAATCACATCTTTCATTAATGTTTTTTTCTTTTTTAAATACATTTTTGGACCTGATTGTATTCAATAAACAATATTTATTACAGTTTAATTTACCTTGTGATTAATTTACCAGATTATTTTATTCTTATGATAATTTCTTGCTTACAAACGTCTTAATAAGTAGATGATTATAATTGAAGGATGAACAGAGACTATAAATACTACCATGTGTTTAAGTACAAAATCTGTTTGTGTACAGAGAAGGTAAGTGTAATGAATAATCTAAGGAAAATGAAATAAAGTCTGTTAAAAGTGCAGTGTTGTCAGGAAACAGAAGGAAGCGAGGCCAGGTAGCATGAATGATTGATTTCTTTTCTAATAGCTCATAACACACATCTGACACGCGCTAATCACGTGTTCTCTCATTCTCTATTTTCAATGCACTTCTACTCCCCCTATTGGTCACTTTAAGTATAACAACAACAGGTCACCACATGCAGTACAAACTAATTACACATCAAATTAAACCCCACAATTCTGATCAAGATCACATTCCAAACTACAAACACGTGGTTTCTATTAAATAATATAATTTTAAATACTTTAATACCCAACTGTGTCTAAACAGAGGGGCTATAGGAACTCGTGTAGGTTTACAATCACACACCACTTACTTGTCTTAACACCACCCGTTTTCAACTTCCGCGTCTACATTTGAATCATTGAAGCCCCGCCTCTTTTGTGACATCAAAATAATTCATACATGATCAGTATTAAATGTAGTAAAAGTCAATTCCATTAGACTGGCTTTATTTATGTTAGTTTTGTCATTATGTTTTAAAAGGAAGTGTGCTAAAATTCCTCCCTACAGACTTTATTGATGGTATCCTCAGTTTAAAACCAGTGAACCAGTCTCAATTTATTTATTCATACAGCCTAAAGCACTTTTGTTCATCTCTCTGGATGAAATCTGATAAATGCTGTAACTGTAACACATGATTTGCATCTTAATCACTTTTTTTTTTTTTCTGTTCCATTCAGCTGCATCTGTTACCACAAATGCTGTTTGTGTCTGTGGTTTACTGATAACAAGTAGTAAAAAATACCTTTGATGGGTTTTTGTACAGTCTTTCACTGACTCTGTATTACTGTGCTTAAAGAGCGCAGTGATAGAGAGCAGAATCTGAGATTTAGACCTCTGATAGTAAGTTCAGAGACTTCAGAAGTTTTGGATTCTAATCGACGATCATCAGGAGTGCTCAGAACTTTCTGATTCACCTTTATACAGTAAAACTGTGGTGCGCTGTTTGGATATTGTTTGTACCAGTAAAGCCAAATGTATTCATTGTTTATCTCATATGAACATTTCAGAGTAACAGTGTCTGTTTCACATATCTTCATCTGTTGGAATTTTATCTGCAAAACTGCCTGCTGTAAAGAAGAAAATAATATAGTAGTATTTTAAGTATCTTAAGTAATTTTTGCACACTGAAACATTGACTTAATTGAATAAATAGTCTAAAGCCTCAAAAATAAATATTAAAATGTACACTGAATTTACAGATGAATATGAATTACCTGTAGCTACAGTAAGAATCAGTGGTGTGTATCTCACTATGTACAGTAAGGTGATTGAGTCATTTCTGAACACAGCTGTGAGGATTCTGTATAATAGTGCTGTATGTGCTGATCTTTACACATCTCTAGAAGGCCACCCACAGGAAGTGCATCAGTTGTCTTCTTATAGTACATCCTGGTGCCATGTGTTCCCCAGGGAAAGCTATAGCACACACACACCCTGCCATCCACATGATTTAAAAAAAAATGTGATTCATCAGACCAGGCCACTTTCTTCCCTTGCTCCTTGGTCCAGTTCTGATTCTCACATGCCCATTGTTGGTACTTTCTGCGGTGGACAGGAGTCAGCATGGGCATCCTTATTGGTCTGTCGCGAGTGATACGCAACAAACTGTGATGCACTGGTTTTCTGACTCTTTATATTAGAACCAGCATTAACATCTTCTGCAATTTAAGCTACAGTAGCTCATCTGTTGCACATCCAGCCATCGCTCTCCATGTGCATTGAATAGCTGTTCTTTCTTTGAACCAATTTTGATAGATACTGATCACTGCAGACCAGGAACACCCAATTTTCCTGCTTCTAACACATCAACTTTAAGCACAAAATGTTCACCTGTTGCCTAATATATCTCTGTTATTTACTTGGTCAGTGGTCATAATGTTTAACGTTGAATATACCTTGAATTAAATGTAACTTAAATGATTAACAGGCAGGTTAGTCTAGAAAATGATTCAGTTTTCACATGATTTTTATTTGTAAATCAACATCATAGTACCTTTAGTTTGAACCACCTACCATTTAAAATTTTAGTGATTTAGTAAATGTCTAGTGTTTGCTGTTTGTTTAGGTGAATTCTGCTAGATTGATTGTTTAAACAATAAATTCAGTTCAAATCAGTTTTATTTGTATACCGATTAAACAATGAACATTGCCCCAGAGCAGCTTTACAGAGATAAAAGGGTTATGAAGTTTGATATAACTTTATCTATAACAAGCAAACCAGTGTAAAGGAGAAAATGAGATGGTATTAGGAAGAAAACTTGAAAGGAAACAGACTCAAAAGGGAACTCATCCTCATCTGTTTGTCTCTGAATTACCATTCATTATAGTTTCATCATTGTTGAGATGTAAAGTTCAGTTGACGGCCACTTTAATGCAGACTGTTCATGCAAACTGTGGTAATAAAACATTGTAGCAGACTGTTGACATTAATTAATCCAAACCAAGTCCAAATATAGTTCATGAGCTGCTCAGTAAATTCATGGATCTTTAAGCTGTAACAATTAAAAGCTCTGAATGTTATAAATGTGCTTATTTTGAATTATGGGTTTCTGCTGTGAACACTGCATTTGTTCTTAAAAAGGTAAACCAACATGAACTCAGAGAGCTGTCTATTGTTGGAGTCATTTAGAAGTGGAGAGAAGAGGACAATTATTAAAGCCATTGTAAAAGGTTTGGGGATTTTCAGTACAACAATGTCTTATAAAAGTAATAACAACCAGACATTGAAAAGTTTGGGCAAAGATCACATCAGCAGATGATGACAAAAAAACTGTGCAAGTTGTCAAGAAAAAAAATTAACAGTGGAAACATGAAATAATTTGTTCATTAATAATTTGTGTAGTGTCATGGCTTAGGCTTGTATCTCTGCTTTCAGCATAACAAAACTGTACGTTTTTGTACAGAGCAGCTGGATTTCCTGTCACTGTGGGCTGCAGAGCACAGTAGTATAGAGCAGAGTCTGATACAGCAGCAGAGGAGATGATCAGATCCACTTTATCTCCATTAACTGTAGCAGACATTCTTGGGGGTTTGTTCTGACTTAGATCTCCACTTTGTGTAATATAAAGAAGGAACTCAGGTGTAGATTTTGGATATTGTCTGTACCAGTGTAAGTAGGTGCTGTATGCTGAAGCACTGGTTGTTTTGTATTTGCAGGACAGAGTAACATCATCACCTTCATCTACAGCTTTATGAGTAAAAAGTGGCTCTATTGAATCTGCAATGGAGTCACCTGTTATAGAGAAGATAATGTTTTTAAAACATAAAAAACACTTTATATGACAAATTATTTTGAATTAAAAAGTCAGTGTAAAACTCACCTAGTGAAAGCCACAGACACATGAATATAACAGTGAACATGATCAATGGTTTTAGCTGAATGAAAATATTATTTCTGTACTTGTATGTGATGTTCACTGTATTAACTGTATGTCAATATAATAAAGATTCATGAAGCTCCACCCCACAGCATCACATGATGGTGTCACATGTCACTGTCAGATTTCTGATGCATCCAGACTTTACATTCAGACTCATAGGAAACCTGTCCTGAGAACATAAAATATATTATTTAAATTTATACTATATTTAAAAAATATAGTTATTTTAGAATGACATTGCAATGTATTTTGATTCAGTAGTTTCTCTGCATTATGGAACTCAGCACCACCAGGCATCATTAAGTGTAGCAAAGAAAAAATATTTTTTTTACTGTTAATATTATTTTGTTTATCGCTATAAATAAAACATTTTGATTGTAGGTGACTGAGGTGATATGAGAAGAAAAACAGGTGGTTTTGAATGTCACTGAGCTGTCAGGCCTTAAAGAGAAGTTGAGTAAAAAATATTGTATCTGATTCCATAACTGTTGGTTGTCATTTAACATGAACATTGTGTACAGAGAAGTGTGGTACTCATTACAACAGAATCTCATCCCATTTCATTTACTGCACCATCATGTGCTTTTCCATGCAGGAGACAATCAATATTACAGAGAATATTAAGAAATTCATGATCAAAATCATCTTCTGAGGATGTGATCAGTGGAAGCGCTAGGATTTGGCCCACAATAAGATAACTGACAGCGCCATCTGGTGTTTCCTAAAATCAAGACTGTAACACAGGTGCATCTCAAAATTAGAATTAAAATGTTGATTTATTTTAGTAATTCAGTATACATGGCCAACAATTTACTAAAATGTTATTTTGAGATAGTAATTGGGGTTTGTTAATTGTGATCCAAACTCATAAAATGTAAAAGAAATTGGAATTTATCAGTCTGTGTGATGAATCTATAATATACGAGTTCCACTTTTGTATTGAATTACTAAAATAAGTCACATTTTATTTATTTTCTAATTTATTAAAATGCACCTGTAGTTTAACTAATAAATATTACGATCATAAGGGGTGATCAAACTACAATCATTATAAATTCAATTTGCACTTTTAACAAGAATCTAAATCCTTTGCAGTCATTGATGCATGAAGTCTGTAATCCAAAGGCACCACAGACGCTTGTTTTCTCACTGATTAAGTTTTTACTGCAGCTTTCTTCAATTTAATTCAAGTCACTTTCATTTGTAAAGAGATTTTAGCAATTGACTTAAAAAATACTCCCATTACAGTCTTTACTATGAAAGAGAAATCTACTACTAGTATTGAAGAGCTGCAAATGATTGAACTTTAGTAGTTTATTTGTCTTCAGTGTAATAAAACTGTGTAGAGGTTTTTGTACAGTGCAGCTGGATTTCCTGTCACTGTGGGTGCCAGAGCACAGTAGTATAGATCAGAGTCTGATACAGCAGCAGAGGAGATGATCAGATCCACTTGTTTATATTTTTTATCAACTTTAACATTCAGACGTGGTGGCATGGGGTTAGTTTACCTCAAATAGATTGATATAAAGAAGAAACACAGGTTTAGATTTTGGATGTTGTCTGTACCAGTGCAGGTCGGGGCTTGTACTACTTGTTTCATTTGCAGGACAGAGTAACATCATCACCTTCATCTACAGGTTTATGAGTAAAAAGTTGCTCTATTGAATCTGCCATGGAGTCACCTGTCATAGAGAAGAGAATATAATAAGCCACATAATCAAGGTAAAAAGTCTGACTCACACACACTGATAAATCACTAGATTCTGACTAACAGAAAGTCAGTGTATAACTCTAGTGAAAGCCACAGACACATGAATATAACAGTGAACATGATGAAGGCTTTAGTTGAAAGAAAATATTCTGAGGTCTGAATATATGAACATCTTAAAGGTTCATGAAGCTCCACACAGCATTAGATGACAAAGTTACTGACAGCAAACACAAAGTGGCAGGTGGGATTATTTAAATACAATCATGGTTAATGAAGCTCCAAACAGCATCACATGACAAACAGTCACACTGTTACTGACAGAGTTGATTCGTTCTGAAGCATTCTGGCTTTATATTCAGCCTCACAGGAACTTGAACACAAAGTGAAAGCAGTAGGTGAATAAAAGTCCATTTATTCAGTGCTTGCATGCTGGAGTCAGATATATATTAGAAGCAAATTATTTAGTATTCATAACCCAAAGAAGTCTGTATCATTGGGGATGAAAGCAGGGTCCTGATCTATAATAGGGTTCCAAACACCAAAGGTGCATAGACACACTATTGTTCTACCTTTACACAGTTTCCAATTAATTTTTAAATTAATGTATATGTATTTAAAAGTGTTATTTTGCCGATACAGAGATGCAGTGTTTGAGTTTAGAGCACGCTTTAACACTTCCTTTGCCTGGAATGAGGTTTTGTACAGTGTTGCTAAGTTTCCTGTCACTGTGGGCTCAGGGCGCAGTAGTACACTGCAGAGTCTGAGAGAAATCAGATCTTCAGGTTTTTATCAGCTTTCCAGGTTGTTTTCAGCAGCAGATATATAGGTGGAGCTGAGGAACACTGGTCTGAGAATACTGTCGATACCACTGTATTATCACCTGTAGTAGTAGTTAAATTGCAGGGCAGAATGACATCATCACCTTCAAAACATGCTTTTCTGCTATAAGACGCTTTTGCATATTTGCCTGAGGACAAAAGAGAAAGTAAATAAAAATGAGGAATGAAATATTAAACATATTAGAACCAATACTGAGATGAACATATAGAAAAGCATCAGTAGTAACAGTAGAAAGAGCAGCATGATGGAGATGGAAGCTGCTGAAAGATAAAGAGGAATGAGTGCAGTTTAGTGTAGGAGCCTGTGGAGCTCCACCTTCCTGCAGCTCACTGCTGATAATGTTTCACTGTCACTAGGAAGCACTGGATCTGTATCCCAGAAGGAAAAATATTTTACCATTTAAAATTGAAACTGCAAATTAAAAAAAAAAAAAAAATGCACTTTCTTTCTGAGTTGTGTTAAATGCAAAAATGTAACTCACAAGGGATTATGGTCTCTGAAATTGATACTGATGAAGGTTTTGTGCCACCTGAAGAGGCTTGTAGTCTTGTAACCTTGAAAGTCCTTTATAAAGGCTAAAGATGATCTTATTCTGTTAAATTCTGCTTGTATAAAGATCTTCAATTTAATATT
>NW_025804685.1:0-7054 GCF_014805685.1 Silurus meridionalis | reverse complement strand
GGATCATAGAGATGAACCCAAGTGAAAAAACACCTGCTGTGTTAAAGTCTTTCTCTTTCTTCACAAGATGGTTTAGTGAATTTATATGAATTCAAACCCCTGGTTTAACACAAATACACTTTTTTCCTCCAGAAAGTGCACTGACTCACCTTAAAAATACTTACAGTACAGACCAAAAGTTTGGACACACCTTCTCATTCAAAGAGTTTTCTTTATTTTCATGACTATGAAAATTGTAGAGTCACACTGAAGGCATCAAGGGCTATTTGACCAAGAAGGAGAGTGATGGTGCTGCGCCAGATGACCTGGCCTCCACAGTCACCGGACCTGAACCCAATCGAGATGGTTTAGGGTGAGCTGGACCGCAGAGTGAAGGCAAAGGGACAACAAGTGCTAAGCATCTCGGGAACTCCTTCAAGACTGTTGGAAGACCATTTCAGGTGACTACCTCTTGAAGCTCATTAAGAGAATGCCAAGAGTGTGCAAAGCAGTAATCAAAGCAAAAGGTGGCTACTTTGAAGAACCTAGAATATGACATTTTTCAGTTGTTTCACACTTTTTTGTTATGTATATAATTCCATATATAATTCCACATGTGTTAATTCATAGTTTTGATGCCTTCAGTGTGAATCTACAATTTTCATAGTCATGAAATTAAAGAAAACTCTTTGAATGAGAAGGTGTTTCCTAACTTTTGGTCTGTACTGTACGTTATCATAATAGATTGTGTTCCAACAGTTAAATGTGAACACAGTGTGCAGTGGTATTTCAGCAAGACATATTGTAGTTACATTGATGTCGCCACACCTTATGCCTGGAGATGTTTACCTTATCTAAGAAAGACCGGGATGCTGCAGAGGTGGGAAAGGGCATGCGAGTTGTCAGCGAGATGACTGAGGGACTCCAGGAGTCACTGTCACTTGTGACAACTTCTTTACCACTTATCCACTTGCACAGGAGCTTCTGAAAAGAAAATAGCCCTAGTTGTACAATCAGAAAAAATAAACCTGAGCTGCAGGTTAGAGGAAGACCTGTCCTCTCCATCTTCGCTTTTACCAGCAACACGACGGCTGGTAATTACATTGCCAAACGGGAGGTGTGATTCTCTTGACTACAAGGCACCGTAAAGCAGCAGTGACGGAGGGACCAAAATGCAAATTTGACTGACTTCAACCACTAGACAAGGTATGAGCCACGTCCTATTTCAGATCATTTTTGCTGAATTCATGTGCTTGTTAGAGATAGATTTAGGAGATACAGTTTGTGTTTGCATGTACAGTATGTTTGCATGATTATTCTCTATGTGCAACTTTAGAATGAAGCTTTTAGTTTTAGAAAAAGTATAGATGAAGTCTGTACTTATTGTTTTCTTGTTCTTGTATCTTTGTAGGTTGTCGGCACCTACAGCGTAGAAGAAAAACAAATTGGTGGCCACAAACATTATTTTTTAACATGGTGGACATATCTGCTTACAATGTCATTTTTACAGCCATTGATCCCTCCTGGAACCACCAAAAGCACTACAGGAGGAGGCTTGTTTTAGAGGAGCTGGGCAACTTAATAGCGTCTGCAGCAATTGTAAAGAGACAGCACTTCCCCTGTGCACCAATTGCTGCTGCACTTGTGAAAGAGCTACAGTCCTCTGTAGCTGCCCCTCAGACACCAGCAAGCACCTGCAGCGTAGCAGTTCAGAGGGAAACATGTAAGTGCTGCAAAAAACTAACAATCTGCACTTGCATTGCCTGTGGTGGATTTACTTGTAAAAATCACAAAGTGATTTGCTGCAAGGAATGCTGGCAAAACTAGACACACACACACACACACACACACACACACACACCAAAAATACACGTCTATATGTGATTTAGTTCTTCATCTATCCTCTCCATCCATCTATTTACACTTTTGTTCTTTTTATTTTTTAGTTTGAAGGATGTTGTTGCATTTTGTTGTTGTTGCAAAAAATGATGTTCATAAATCTGATGTGGAGCAGATTTTTTACAGAAAAAAAAATAAAACGTATCAGTGAAGGATACATCAAGGTCAGTGAACAAAGGTCACCCTCTTTCTCTCTCTCTTACGCAAACACACACATACTAGAAAACTTCATAGGAAAACCGGAAACTACGCTTTATACCCACAGCATTTCATGGTCTCGTGGCGCCACCTAGTAGTCAACAGTAAAACCGCAATTTTAACCTCCTCCCATCAGGAAACACTAACTTTTAAAATGCATGCATATATAATGTCATTGTGGCGCAATTAAAAAATGTGGTTATAATGAGAGTGAATGGGGAAAAATCTGCCAATATGAAAAAATGATTATGAAAATAATTCAAGCTGATGCTGCAAAAACTAACCATGCATAAAAGTCAGATTTGTTTATAATCTTTGACACATTCAAGACTGATAAATGGTGTAAAAAACAAAAAATCCAGTCCACAATTCATTTTTATATTAAAATTAAGTAATTTTGTGTGTTTTTCCCCATATATATGATGTCACTAATCAAATTGCCAATTAAAAAAAAATCCTGAATTAAAAAAAATAATAATTTTGTAGTTTTGATCAGAACTGGGGTTGATTAACAGATTTAAATGAAAAAAAGTATAAAATAATATTGATCTGATATATTTTTACAGCGCTTAAAATTGGTGAACTTCAAAAGCCAGAACAACAAATGTGGAAATACTTTTTCAAAGAGAAACTGCTGATGTAGCAAAATATATGTCAAAGTAAGTTTTCACAAGAATCATTCTATTAGCTGAAACACATGGAAAGATATGAGCGGAAGAATAATAATCAGGTGGCTGAGAAAAAAGGCAGAATATATAGTTTCGAATAAAATAGAATAAAATAGTTTCGGAGTTCCACTTCTAGGTGTCAAGTTCTTTATTTAAACACGATCCCCAGAACATAACATAGAACCTTACACCTTACAATCATAGTTTCTCCTCTTTCTTTCTGCCATCTTTTTTGCAGTCTGTCTGGTGATTTCCAATGCTTCCTGCATTTTTGTCTCCATCTCTTTACATACTCCATATAAACAATGGTTTCTGTTTTCGGTGTCAAGCTGAACAGTAGATCAACCGATAATCTCAGGGACCTCCCAAACAGGAAGTAGAATGGTAAAAATCCTGTAAGCCCAAACTCAGATTGCTGGTAAATTCCTTCTTGAACATCTTCACCCCACTGGTCACCTGGGCTGAGTAGGAGGGTGAATGGCACTGGAAGCCTGCTGTTGTCACTGGAAGCCAACTCGCACTGCATTCATCCCATCGGTGCCTCCAAAATGTAGTGCCCTCACCACTTAATGCACACTTTCACCCATTCAACCTCCATTTCCAGTGTTTTTTTAAGTAAGTTTCAGAGAACTTATAACAGTAATGTTTATAACAGTAAACACATTTATATGCATTATATATACTCACATAATCTAAACACGATTTAACTGTTACAATCATTTTTATGTGCACATTATAACACATTATTAGCTCTTTGGGATGCTATCTGCATTTTTTAAATACAGGAATGTATATGAAACTTCCTTTAATCAACTCCAGCTTTTAGAACACCCATTTTAAACTGATAAACCATTTACACAATTACATTTATCACAAATATATGTTATATTTGTATTTCACCCAAATACATTGTATCATAGTCACTGACTATGAGACCTTGTTGCCTTCATCATTAGCATGGAATGTGTGATTAGCACACGTGGTGCACATACTGAACTCACTTCATACTATTAAACATCCAAAAACAACAACTTATTCACCCTTTAAAGAATAGCATTTGCATCTCTCGTGACTTTGACACATTATGAATGCATTTACATGAATTTCATACCTGATGAGGGGAGATGAAAATGATACACAGGACACGGAGCTGCTGCTTCACCATCAGAGTCTGTCATTTCTGAGCAGCGCCCCCTATCCGCAAACAGGTGAACTCTTCCCAAGGAAGAAATCAATCAATCAATCAATCAATCAATCAGTGTATCGTTCAAGGCTGAGCAGGGAACATTGATCATTACAGATAAGACACTATACAGTGCATTTGAAGAAAACATTCACTTGTTTTAAGTTCAGTGTTGGCTAACAATACCTGTGGCAGTCGTTGGTAACCCGGGTCTCGACTGATCCAGTATGAAATTCTGATTCATGTTCCGCATATTTGATTTGTCACGTTTTACGCTGGATACCCTTCCTAACGCAACCCTCCATATTTATCCTGGTTTGGGACCGGCACTAAGAGTACAACCATAATGGCTGGGTTTTTCCTATCGATCTATTGATCTGTCTAATTTATATATCCATCTGCCTGCTTGTCTGTATTAACAGTTTTTTTCTGTCTGTTTTTCCCACTATTAGGTTACCATCTATTCGTTTAATCTGTATGTCTGTGTTTGAAAGACAAATGTGAATAATTATTTTATTATTGTTTTGATTTCTGATAAAAATAAAGTTACTGTCAGAAGTGTGATTCGAACCCACGTCTCCATGTGGAGACCAGAACACTCAGTTTCCCAGAAGGTGTAGAACCTTAAGTCTGGCGCCTTAGACCGCTCGGCCATCCTGACATGCAAAACATACATTTCTTATCCCTCAGTGGCTGATAAAACTATTTTACAAATTTCTGTCTACTTATTTTATCTTACCTATCCTATTTGTGTTTCTTATCCACCTATGTCAGTCTTATCTGTTTTTCTGTCTGAATGCATATATGTATGCTCATCTTTTCTATTGATCTATTGATCTATCAAATTTATATATGTCTATCTGTCTGTCTGTCTATCTGGCTATCTATCCGGCCATCTATTTGACTGCCTTTTTGTCTTTATCTATCTGTCTGTCAGTCTTATACTTTTTTCTTAATGCCTATCTGACTGCTTGTCTTTCATATTTACCATGCTGTCTGTCTGTCTGTCTGTCTGTCTGTCTGTCTGTCTGTCTATCCATCTATCCATCCATCCATCCATCCATCCATCCATCCATCCATGCTATTGATATTGAAAGAACATGACAGAACACTATTTAACATGTTGACTCGATTCTACGGTTTGCTTGGATTATGCTCAAGTCTTCTGTTGCTTGTTTAATACTGAAATATTCTGGTAAAATTTCATTGAATATCGAAGACTCATCCAAATACTTGAGCATTTCTTTGGAAGAAAATACTTAAAACCTCGCTGTAACACACCAGTCTAGCTTTCATTTGACATCACTGTCTTGAACACTTGTTTTGTTACCATGATAGCTGAGCATGGTCTTTCATTTGAAAAGAAATCTGGTTCCAGGAATGGCACAAAAGTGTGCAACTGTGTGGCTAAATCTGTGTGTAAATAAAGTGCAAAGGAAAAAAAGCAATGTCTTATCTGCTAGTATCCTCAGATTCCTTATTTGTTTGTTTCTATAGTGGCTATAGAGATGGATCATTGATGAACCATGACACTCTCTTATTTACAGTGTTTGTAAAAGAAAAAGTGTCACATAAAAGTAATTCAGTGTATTGCATAATGTGGACAAGTGAAAAAAAAACAGATTTCACAAAAATGCTGTAGAGTACACTGAGCTGCATAATCCAATCCTTTATTGTTTTCTGGAAATAAGATTAGTACTATCTGGTTGTTCAGAGAAATAAACACAAATCATTACTTTTTGACTAAAAAAGGCTTAACTTGAAAAACTGAAAGAAAAACTGTGTGCAGTGTAGCATAATCTTTGTATTCTATTTGACAAGAGCTTGTGAGACTGTTTAACATATAGCTAAAACGAGCATCTTTTGACTAACATTTACAGCGACCCTCGTTCTCGACGGGTCTAGTCTTTAGATTCACTGATTAACATCTGCAGTATTAACGGAAGGCAATCTACTGTATTTGACCAAAATTGTAAAGAGGCTCCAAAGAGACTGAACCCTTAAGCCAACACCTTAGACCGCTCGGCCACGCTACCATCAGCTAAAATGGGATGAACCAAAAGACTTTTGCTCGATAACAACGTGATACAAAAACACACAACAGGCTGTGCAGAATTGGTAGTCCATTGCATTGCCTTCTGATTGTCCATGATCATGAACATATAATAACAGGATTCAGACACAAGTTTTATTGCCATTTTTGCAAAAAAATGCCATCTTTGCAAAATAGACAGCAACAAAAACAACTTTGGAAATTCCTCTAAAGGTAGCGGCACACTTGCATCTTCTGCCAATGGTAAATTTTGGTTTGTTGTCTCAGCTGGCCTCTTGAGCGTGGACAGCAAGAAAGTGGGGGGCACAATCCCTAGGGAAGCCTTTGGAGGCAAGAAGTCCCAATACTTACGCAAACCTCACAGCTTCAGAAATTCCTCTAAACAGTCAAGTATGGCTTTACTGAGAAGCATTATATCCTGAAGCCTTGTGATAGAAATCGCAAAAGAGCCAGAAGTTGTTGCAAATCGGCGACTAAGATACAACCTTGCGACGAGGGTAAGACTCAATAGATTAGCACAATGGATTAGCAGTCCATCCCCTTAACTTTTTTTTTTTTATTGAGAATACATTTCCAAGTGAAAATACATCAGGTTCAAATCCTCTCCACCTCCCAGAGCATTAAAATCACAATTATTTTTTTATTATTTTTATTTTGTTTAAATTACATTCTTAAACCTGAATCTTCTAAAACCTTGGTGACTTCTTTCGTACAAACTTTGTAAAATGTATCTATATTTCTATCTTCTTTAAAATAATAAAACAAGCATTTAACATACCTTTTAAATTTCCTTTTAAAACAAACCAGACATCCATTAAAATTGTTCTCTTTCTGCAACCACCGTCTTTCCCATATTGCACTTTTTATCAACATTACAAGTATATTCAGAAGTCTTTTGTTTTTACTTTTCTTCTCAAAGCTCAGCATCATCACCTCATTCCATATCATCATCATCTTCCCCTCTCACTTTTACAATAATTCTTTTACATTTCCCATTAAAATACACTAATTTTATCCTTCTTGATTAAATCATATTTATTTTCTATTTCTTGTCTGCCAAAATCCTCCATTGCC
>NW_025804684.1:0-7075 GCF_014805685.1 Silurus meridionalis | reverse complement strand
CCTGATGTCCAATGTGTATAAATAGAAACATTTTTTAGATTTTTCTCAAACAAAAATAAAAATACAAGTAAATCCTGCTAGTAGGAAATTAAAATCAGAGGCTCAAGAGCATGTCTCCACTGTGGGTCAAACCCAAGACCTTCTGCATGTAAAACAGACATGATGACCACTACACTCCAGTATTAACAATCAATGACTGTTTCTTCCAATGTTGTAAATCACTATATACTGCTCCTTTATCTGCTGACACTTCAACATTAGAGGCCTTTTTCAAAATGTATGTATCCCTACAATAAGTGTAGGTACAGCATTACAATTGGATGAGTTTATATCTGATACAGAAATAGCCTTAGCAAGTCTGCCTTCTGGTAAATCACCTGGACCAGGATACGAAAATCTTAGCAAAAACTCTGACCTGCCGTCTGGAGAAAGTTCTGCCTTGTGTTATTTCACCTGAACAAACAGTCTTCATCAAGAACAGATACTCTTCTTGTAATATTGGGCGCATGTTAAATGTTATATATAACCCATCTCTATCTGACACTTCTTTAGAGGTGGAGGAGCAGAAGTTGAGGAGCAGAAGGTGGAGGAGCAGAAGGTGGAGGATCAAAAAGAACAGGCTGAAGTCCTTTGGACTTTTGGAGACTTTAGAGAATGTGAGAAAATGTATAACTGTGTGTAGATAATCAGGTAAAATATTATTTATGAGTCTGACTTTTTTATTTATTAGTCTGAGTGTGACTGATTATCACGAATCACACAGCACAACTTACTCAAAAGTCTAATGCCGTATGTTTTCTGTTTTTTTTTAACCTAAATAAATGTAAATGAAGTGATGAACACACTGGATGTTGTTCTGTAGACAGTCACACTGCTGCTGAGAAATCTGGACTGTACTGTGGATGACGGACCTGTAGGAAGCGTTCCTGAGATTTGGGACTGTCCTCACTGCACACTGTTTGTTGTTAATGTTGTGTGCTTGTAGATCTGGTCTTTACTCACAGATGCTGAAGGAGCTTTTACTATATTCTAAACTTGTGCTGGTTTCTCCTCCACAGCTGGAACTTGAGCTGCAGCTGGTTTCTCCTCCACAGCTGGAACTTGAGCTGGGTGGTGGTGCATGGCCGTTCTTAGTTGGTGGAGCAATTTGTCTGGTTAAATCCGATAACGATCGAGACTCCGGCATGCTAAATAGTTACGCTGCCCTCGTGTGGTCGGTGTCCAACTTCAAGGGACAAGTGTTTGGACTCTGGATGTGGTGGTTCTTCTCAGTCTCACGCTCCTTATGAGATTAAAGTGTTGATGGAGCTGTAACACAACAGAGACACTGCTCTTACACACTGCTGTTAGTCTTTATGCCGACACCAGCAAAATTACCCCCTGATGCTGACTGAAATCCCCTCATATGACCAAACACACACTTTATATTAATAGATTTCACTTTATAGCTGTTAAAAAGTTTGCCATCAAGATTCTCTTTTGCCAAATTTGCCGCCTCTTGAGATTTAAATTGGACACATTTATACCCTTTTGTCTCCGTCTTGTAACGGACAACCTTCAGAAGAGACGTCGTGTCAACACATAATTCATATTAAACAGATCTGATACAGGACCCCCCTGGTCTAAAGGGTCTACTATATTCTACTGCTACTTACACACTTAGCAGCTACCTGATGTTCAATAGTAGAAAAATGTTTAATAGAGCGACTGTACGACTGCTGGAACAGTGACTTTCCAAACTTTATGGGATTTTATTCTCTTTGAAACACTGAGTTTATTATTTATTTTTAGAGCTGCAACAACTAATCTAATCAATAATGAAATTGGTTGTGAGTGAATGTTGTGATCCTCATCATGTGAAAATGGTGTAGTTTAATGAAGTGTTATTGTGTAAACTGTTTGTTTGTAACTTCGGGACTCACACTGGATCTGTTCTGTCGTGACTCGCGAGCATCAGGTTGCGCAATCGACTCGATCACATCATCATCATGATTTAATTAAAACGGTGCGAACAAACACTAAATCTAAAAGCAGTAAATAACAGCATTTGTACACTGATGCATATTTTTCCTTTTTTTTATACATTAAGTCTGTTAACTTGCTGCGTTTCTCCGTTTCATTCTCTTTTTATAGCATTTGTCTACAACAGTAACTTATCTGTTCTAAAAAGTGATTTACTGCGGCTTTACTACATTCAAATGCTTGTTTTCAATTTTTATATATTTAATGTATACATATTATTTCATTATTATACAAAATTTATTTATTATATATTCTAGATGTTTATATTTTCACAACTAAACAAAATTACTGTAGTTTTTTAACAAAATTATAAAAAAAAGTTATAATATTTTATATAGATTTTTAAGTATGTTTGCCAACTTGCCATCTGTAAAATATAATACAAATGTTGATTTACACAAATTGCTTCATCTTTCCTACTTAAATGATTTTGTATGATTAATGATATACAGTTATAATAAACAAAACATCTCATTATAAGTTTGTTTTTTATCCAATTGATCTAAAAAAAATCATTAGATTAATTAATTACTAAAATAGCTAGTTGCAATGTCTATAATTATTGTAATTACAATTATTATTAATAAACAAATCCCCCATAAAAGCCTCAAACAGGTGGAAAGGTGATCAGGAGCATCAGTACCGAGTGAAGAGAAGAAAAGTGATCTGTTCCTCATCTATTGTCTAATCCTGATCATTAACATCAAATTCATGTACTTGCAGGAAAAAGCTGATAAATCTGACTAACAATAAAGAATAAAAGAGCGACAATATTTCCAGAAATGTTGCAGTGAGCAGAAATGGAGCTTTCGGCTAATAGTGTAGGAGAACATCATTATTAGCCTCATGCTAGCGGTTCGCTAGCGCTGTTTTTGTGTTAACTAGTTTCTTGGAATATTTGACACAAATTGACCAAAAGACGAATACATTCAATTATTCTTTATTACAATTTATTATAATTTATTTAGAACTCACTAAATGTTGTCAGGAATCCACCTGCCACGCCTCCTCCAGAGGCTGCCTTTGCCTCTGTGCGCTCCCAAGCGTGCAGCGCAAATCACACACAGCTGAAGCGCATTATCCACTCATTCCCTGCCTCCATATAAACCGCTCATTTACCCACACTCCCTGTCTGTTATTATACATTCATGCGTAGTCGTGTAGGTTCATGGTGGTGTATGTTAGTGTTTATGCGTCTCCCGCTACCTGCCTTCTTCTCCCAGACTCCTCGCTCACTCCACAGCCGCGTTTGGCTTCCCCAGCGCACCTCGGACTACCGGCGCTTCCCGTCGCTTCCCCGTGGCGCTTTCTCCTTAACGCACCGTGGATGTTATCTTTGAACTGCCATTTGCCTGATTATCCCGATCTGCACGGGTATTTTGTGTTGGCTCTGCCTTTTGCTGAATAAAGTTTATGTTTACCGTTACTCCGGCTTCCGCCTCCGTACCTCGCCTAACAGAATAACGGACCCCTGAAAGGGAATTTACGGACAAAAAAAAAAAGAAAAAAAAAAAAAAAAAGGACATGATCGGGTTAACGCCGTGTCCCTGAGCGACCCAGTGAGCTCCTCTCTGTTCCTGAGCGACCCAGTGAGCTCCTCTCTGTCCCTGAGCGAACCCGTGAGCTCGGTTCCGCTCCAGAGAGTCCCCGTGAGCTCGGTTCCGCTCCAGAGAGTCCCCGAGAGCTCGGTTCCGTCCCAGGGTCTCCAGGCGAGCTCCTCTCCGCTCCTAGGCATCCAGGTGGCTCCCTTTCCGCTCCTAGGCCTCCAGGAGAGCTCCTCTTCACTCCCGGTTCCTGATGAGAGCTCCTCTTCGCTCCAGGTCCCTGACGAGAACTCGGCTCCGCTCCCGATTCCCAAGGAGAGCTCGGTTCCGTCCCAGGACTCCCGGGAAAGCTCCGCTCCGTTCCTGGGTCTCAAAAAGAACTCAGTTCCGCGCCAGCGTCCCAAGGAGAGCCTGGTTCCACGCCAACGCATTCCCGAGAACACCTCTTCATCCAATGGGATCCCGGAGCACACAACTCGCCTCCGAGAGTGTGAAAGGGACGTTTCGGGTCTCCAGGGGGTTCGACTCTCCGCCTCCTGTCTCCGCCGAGGACGTCGTTCCGCTCCGGGTCTCCATAGGGGTCGTCTCTCCGCCTCCTGTCTACGCCAAGGGCGTCGTTCAGCTCCGGTCTCCATGTGCCTCTCCGCCTCCTGTCTCCGCCGAGGACGTCGTTCCGCTCCGGGTCTCCAGGGGGTCGTCGCGCCGCCTGCAGCCTTCGCTGAGGGCATCGCTCTGCCCGGGTCTCCATGGGGGTCGTCTCTCTGCCTCCTGTCTCCGCCGAGGACGTCGTTCCGCTCCGGGTCTCCATAGGGGTCGTCTCTCCGCCTCCTGTCTCCGGCGAGGACGTCGTTCCGCTTCGGGTCTCCATAGGGGTCGTCTCTCCACCTCCTGTCTCCGCCGAGGACGTCGTTCCGCTCCGGGTCTCCAGGGGGTCGTTGTGCCGCCTGCATCCTTCGCTGAGGGCATCGCTCTGCCCCAGGTCTCCATGGTGGACGTCTCTCCGCCTCTGGTTTGCGCCGAGGACTTTGCCCCGTTCCTGGCCTCCGCATGGGGCTGTGTTCCGTCCTGGCTCTTCGCAGGTGTGGTCGCTTCGCCTCGGGCCCTTCCTTGCTGTTCCTGGCTCCGTGACGGTTCTGGCCGGGTCCCCTTCGACACTGGAGGACTGGAGTGGCCCTCCTCCGAGTGCCCGGGTCCACCGGGCAGTTGGTGGTTTGGGGGCGTCTGGTGCCACCCCTTTGGGGGGGGTGGTTTCAGGAATCCACCTGCCACGCCTCCTTCAGAGGCTGCCTTTGCCTCTGCGCGCTCCCAAGCGTGCAGCGCAAATCACACACAGCTGAAGCGCATTATCCACTCATTCCCTGCCTCCATATAAACCGCTCACTCAACCACACTCCCTGTCCGTTATTATACGTTCATGCGTGGTCGTGTAGGTTCATGGTGGTGTATGTTAGTGTTTATGCGTCTCCCGCTACCTGCCTTCTTCTCCCAGACTCATCGCTCACTCCACAGCCGCGTTTGGCTTCCCCAGCGCACCTCGGACTACCGACGCTTCCCCGTCGCTTCCCCCCGTGCCACGCTTCCTCCTTAACGCACCGTGGATGTTATCTTGAACTGCCGTTTGCCGGATTTTCCCGATCTGCACGGGTATTTTGTGTTGGCTCTGCCTTTTGCTGAATAAAGTTTATGTTTGCCGTTACTACGGCTTCCGCCTCCGTACTCCGTTTGCTCCTCCTGTAAAGTATTTATAAATCATGTTACTCACAATACAAGCTTCCCCTGTACGTAAATGATCATGACACCAATCGGAACTTTTGCCATTTCCTCACGGATGGTTTTAATTGGTGGATTCTGGTCCTTGATTTGAGACTTAACGCATCAATAAAACAAATGTTTAGTGATGGAAATTTTCTTTTTTACATATTTTCATATCTGTTAGTATTAAGATGAGCCTCACACTGGTTCTCTAAACACATTCTTATGTTGTCTGTTCAGTGTCTATAGGATCTTTACGATGTGAGTATGTAAGGTACACGGAATGTCTTTGTCTGGGCTCACATATCTCTGGTTACTACGTCTTCTTACCCAATCAGGAACAGTTTTAGGTCAGGTTTTTTCCAGTGTGTGTATATATACTTGTCTGTTATCTGCATTAAACTGAATAAGAACATATGTGTCATTCTGTGTGCTGTGTGATTCTTCCCTGATCAGAAAAGACCCCATGGGCATCGTAGTTCATATGGAAAACCTCTCCAAGATTTAAGTGTTTGTTCGGCATGATAAAAATATAACTATCTGAGTAAAGGAAAGAACGTTGTGAATAAATGTGTTGCGTTAAAGGTTTAGAATTTTTAATAAAAATGAAGAAATGCGTGCTGCATTAATTGTGCATTAATAATATTAGTGCTGTTAAAATGAATTTGGGTTAACGTGTTAATAACACGCTCATTTTAAAGGTTTTTTTCAGTATAAAGGACATTATATAAAAGGTCAACCCAAGTTTTTTCTTGAGCCATTTATACTTTTGCATTTTCTTTGTAGAATCTGTACAAAAACACACAATTTGACTTAATTTCACAACACCAGGAAAACTGTAATGTAAGGAAAAATCACAAGAATCTGTATGCGCTCTGTTATACTGCATGTATTATATGCTGTATAATAATGATGGTTTCTACAGTTGTGGCATCATATTGATGTTGATGATTAAGAGGATGATTGGGACTGAAGGCAGATGATTGGGTCTAAAAAGCACGACTTACCACTGTAAAGAGACGATCAATAACACTGTGCAGATCTATTATGTATTTTATTTATTTATGTACAAAAATATATATAAAAAAATTTATAAAATCTATTAAACATTATTTAATGTAATAGTTTCTCTTGACTTTAGGTGAGAACAGAGAAAGCTGATCTGCTTCAGGCACTTAGTGACGGCTGGAGGAACGGGCTTTGTGAGGTCTTTCTTCCACGATTCTAAAGCGTTCAGAGCGACTGTGGGGCTGCTGGGTGCCAGATCATGAAAATAATCAATAACTAATCAATAGAAACCAAAACAGAACTACAGTGGTACTTTGACCTACGAGTGCATTAATGTACGAGGTTTTCAGTACTGACAGTTATCGGTCGATTTCTTGCTTTGTTACGCAAGCAAAAAATTAGGTACAAGCTCGAAAACCGCTGCTAGATGGCGGAAACGAAGTGAGAAAGCGAAGATTGTGACAAAAATTAAGATAAGCAAAGAAAATTAAAAGTTTAGGGACACGTAGTGTACAAGAGTGATAGAGAGAGTAGCAAAGAATCGAGTTCCCCCGCACCACTCCGTGGCATCTTCTTTAGCTCAAGTCGTCTCATCTCCAAGGAAAATACACTGAATAAAACCTTATTATATCTTACATACTCTTTCTATTATGTTTTATACAAGATTTGTTATTTAGAAATGTATTTTCCTAATTTAATAAAATGAAACATAAAACGGGGGGTCATTTTAAGGGGTGGAAAAGGATTAA
>NW_025804683.1:0-7202 GCF_014805685.1 Silurus meridionalis | reverse complement strand
ATGTTGTATAGAAAGCAACAATGCAAGAGTTTCCTTTTCAATGGTGGAATAATTTAACTGGTGTTTATTAAACTTTCATGAAAAGTAGCTAACAGGGTGATCTATACCATGTACATCCTCTTGCAGTAGAACAGCGCCAGCTCCAGCAGCGCTTGCATCAATTTCTAGTTTAAAACCTTGAGAGAAATCTGGAGCCAGAAGAACAGGGGTATTACATAAAAGAGTCTTTACACAATCCATCGCATACTGACACTTAACGGACCAATCAAAAGATTTAGATGGACTAAGCAACGCAGTAAGAGGGCTGACAATAACCGAGAAGTTTTACAGAAATTTCTATAATAGCCAGCCATCCCCAAAAATCGTCTCAACTCCCTACGAGTTGTAGGCACAGGGAATTCCGAAATAGCCGTGACCTTGGCTTCTACAGGTCGCACCTGTCCCTGACCCACCTCTTTTCCAAGATAAGTAACCGTAGCTTGGCCGAATTCACACTTAGCCAAGTTAAGCGTTAAATTAGCGTTTGCAAGACGCTCGAACACTGTTCTCAATGAACTCATGTGTGATGTCCAATCTGCAGAGTAAATAACAAGATCATCAAGGTATGCATTACAATTTGGTACACCTGCTAATACTATGTTCACGAGACGTTGAAAAGTCGCAGGCGCATTTCGGAGACCGAAAACCATGGCAGTATACTGAAGAAAATTGTCAGGGGTTACAAATGCAGAAACTTCCGATGCTCGGGGAGTCAAAGGAACCTGCCAGTAGCCCTTTAACATATCAAGCTTACTCACAAAACAGGCAGATCCTATATTATCGACACAGTCCTCCATACGGGGTAATGGATAACTGTCTGGCACCGTTACTGCATTTACTTTACGGAAATCTGTACAAAACCTAAACGTACCATCTGGCTTAGGAACGAGTAAACAAGGCGAACTCCATGTACTATAACTGTGCTTGGCTAGACCAGTCTCTAGTATATAATTCACCTCCTGACGCATTATGGATCTCTTTACTGAATTAACGCGGTACGCGTGCTGTTTAATCGGGCGAGCATCGTTTACCTTAATGTCATGCTGCAAAACATTCGTAAGTTTAGGAACATCACTAAACAAACAGTTAAAGTCAGAGATTAATTTAACAATGTCCCCTTTCTGGTCAATAGACATGTGCTGAAGAAAAGAATCTAAATTCCTTAACATCTCAGAATTTGTCAACCTTGCGCATTGCTGAGCAGCATTACGCAGTCCTACGGCATTTTCGTTAGCAGCAGACACATCGGGAGATGAAATCTGCTCCACCGTTACAACAACAGAAGAGACGGCTGGTTCTTCAGTCTTTTCCGAAGCTTTTTCTCCTGCGTTCTCCCTAGCATAGTAAGCCTTTAACATGTTTATGTGGCAAACACGAGTTTGGCGTTTTCTATCAGGTGTATTGATCATGTAGTCGGTTTCGCTTATTTTCTTTTCACTACGTAAGGACCATAAAAACGAGCAGACAAAGAAGATCCGGGAACTGGTAAAAATACTAGTACCTGATCCCCTGGCGTAAAAGAACGCGCAACTGCTTTACGGTCATACCTGAGCTTCATGCCCTTCTGCGCAGTGAGTAGAGACTCCTTAGCAAGCGAGCAAGCAGCATGCAAACGATCACGAAAATTACTCACATAATCCAGAACATTTGCTTTCGGACTGGAATCAACTGACAACATCTGTTCTTTAAGAACTTTGAGGGGCCCTCTTACCTGGTGACCAAAAACTAGCTCGGCTGGGCTAAACCCAAGAGATTCTTGTACAGTTTCTCTTACAGCAAACAAAACCAGAGGAACTCCCTCATCCCAGTCTCTAGCTGTCTGCAAACAATATTTTCGAAGCATTGATTTTAGTGTCTGATGAAAACGTTCTAAACAACCTTGGGATTCGGGATGTTACGAACTTGAAACACGATGAGTAATCCCCAAAGATTGCAATACTTGTCTAAAGAGCTTAGATAGAAAATTCGTACCTTGATCACTCTGTACAATTTTTGGTAACCTGAACGTAGTAAAGAACTTCACTAAGGCCTTAATAACAACAGGAGCAGTGATTTTTCTTAATGGTATCGCCTCCGCGAATCTAGTAGCTATACACATGATAGTTAACAAATACTGGTTACCCGATTTTGTTTTTGGCAACGGCCCAACACAGTCTACAACCACATGTTCGAACGGCTCACCAATGGCTGGTATGGGGACCAGTGGAGCAGATGGAATGACTTGATTCGGCTTTCCAGCCAATTGATAATCATGACAAGCACGGCAATAACTTGCCACATCCTTTTTTAAACCTCGCCAAAAGAAGTGTCTTAGAACACGATTGTAAGTCTTTGTAACTCCAAGATGTCCCGCAAGTGGATGATCATGCGCTAGAAATAAAACCTGCTGGCGATAAGGAGAGGGAACAACTATTTGATACACTGTATTCCAATCTAAATCCATTTCTGTTTTGGAGGACCATTTTCTCATCAACATGCCATTGTCAATAACATAGGCAACTTTCTGGTCTTTAATCACATCAGAAGAAACAACGGAATTAAAATTAAGAACTAGAGATTTGTCCTTTTTCTGCGCAGCAATAATTTCCTCTCGAGATATAGACAGCTTTGACAATCCTACATCACTCACAGCTACTTTAGAACTCTTCAAATTATCCTTGTGTTCTTCAAATACATCACAATTTTCAGGTTTCCCATCAGAGAAAAGTGGAAGAATAAACGAATCAGACAAATCAACTACATCACCCATCTTTCGAGACTGAGCGCGAGTAACCGCACATGCAGGAAAAACATCAGAGTTAGTCACATCCTCTGACTGACAGAAAATATCAGGTTTATCAACAACCTCTAAAACAGGCATTACTTTACCACCCGCCAAATCATTCCCAAGGATAAAGTCAACACCGGTTACTGGAAGAGAAGGACGAACAGCAACACGTACAAACCCGGTACATAATTCGCACTGCAGATGTACTCGGTGCAACGGCACTTTTACGCAACCCATCTCAATACCCTTTACGATGACACTCGAACCACAGGAGGTATCCTCAGAAAAATGTAATTTCTCTGCCACAATAAATGACTGCATCGCACCCGTGTCTCTAAGCATTTTAATTTCTTTCTGATCCTCACTATTACCCGTCAAAGAAATGAGCCCTCTAAAAATAAAAGGAGTGTAACTGTCATCAATCCTTTCTTCACAAGGCAAAGCAACAGCTGAGTTAAGAGTCTTTACAAATCCAACACTTTTAGGTTGGGATTGCGTTTTACGTTTAACGCCAAACAATCAGCTATTACGTGACCAGATTTATGGCAATAGAAACACTCACGATTTTCCCGAGATCGCGGTGGACTGGAATGAAAACGTGGTGATTGGACAGAGAGCTTCTGAGTTTTCTCAGCGTGTACAGAAGTGAAAACAGTCTTATGCGTTAAAACGAACTCATCCGCTAACACAGCTGCATGTGACAAAGAAGTTACTTTCTGTTCGTTCAGGTAAACTACAACACGTTTCGGCAGACAACTTTTAAACTCTTCTAATAAGACAAGTTCTCGCATCGAATCAAAATCTTTCACTTTGCTAGCAGTGCACCACTTATCGAACAGTATTCCTTTTTCTCGAGCAAACTCTACAAAGGTTTGTGTAGAATACTTCTTATGGCCCCTAAATTTCTGCCTATATGCTTCTGGAACTAGCTCATATGCACGAAGGATAGCAGATTTTACGGTCTCATAGTTTAAACTCTCCTCTAGCGATAAGCTAGAGCAAACTTCAGAGCTTTACCAAACAATTTACATTGTAACAGAAGCGACCAAACATCTTTAGGCCAGCGAAGGAAGTAGCACCGCTCGAAAGCATTGAAATAAGAATCTACTTCAGATTCTCTAAATTGGGGTACTAATGCAATATGCTTACTGACGTCAAACGTAGGCGAGGATGAATCAACCGGAGGAGAAGAATTAGACTCTTGCGGGGTCGGCTGCGCAGCGGACCCAGCAGCAGCCCCTTTCATCGCCTCCAGATCCAGCTGTCGCAGCCTTACCTGCGTGTCAGCCTCTATTTCAAGCCTGCGCACCTCCAGACGCATGGCTATCTCAGCCTGACGTGTTTGAGCTCTCTCTTGGGCATCGGATTGTAACCGAGCCAGGCGGACTTTCAGTCGCGCATCCCCTCTAGAGTCAACAGAGCTGGGAGAGAATGGATCAAAGGGCGGCAAGCCGGCCTTAGCTTCGGGCTGCCCCTCCACTGCAGCATCAGCTATGCCACTCTGTGGATCCTCATCTCCAACAGTGAGAGGCCCAACAACAACGTCACTACGGCTTCCAACCTGACCGGTATCCACGCCTTCAGCCGTGTCTGACATGGGGAGTATTCTTAACTCTACCAAGCGCTCTAGTATTTCACTCTTTATGTCTCTTTTAAGACCTTGTCTATTAACAACGATCTGGTAGTGGTCAGCTATCAGGAATAAATCTGGCTTCCGACAAAGATCAATCTGCTCTAATGAAGGAGAAACAATGAAATTCGACAAGCTAAACATGGTCACGATGCACAGCCAGCAAACAGACACTACTTCGTAATTCCACGCAAGTCACCTCGTTATACCAACTCAAACACGGTCATATTCCACCAGCATTCACAAAATGGCCACAGTATTTTGAACTATTTGGGAAGATGATCCCGGACGAGCCCCCATTAAATGTTACGTCTTCTTTTATATGTCTAGGGTGAAGCTGTAACATTCATACTGTGATCCATTCTGTGAATAGGCCAGGGAAAAGGACACGTAAACCGAGTATAATATAAAAGGATTTATTCACACAAGGAGGAACAGGAGGGAATGGAGTATATACACAATATTTACACTAATCAGAAAAACCAAGGCATAATAAATAATCCCACAGGAGAGAGGCGGAGAGTGGCGCTAAAGAAAAGAACACAACAAAACCAACTACCTCAGTAATAAACCACTAACCTAACACTAAACAGAATTCTTACGGCGCCTCTATACGCCTAGCTTACCTACTCTAAACTAACAAAAATACAGAAGTAGCACACACTCCTAGCTAGTGTCTCTATACATAGTATCACCTACGTGTTGCAAGATGTAAGTCACGTGACATACTACCTGCCCAACACTCCTAGGGAAAACACAAGGGTTGTTGTTAGAATAAAACTACTCAAAACAAACAAGATAACATTCAACGAATGTGATACAAACAATAAGCAAGCAATGCTCCAAACACACCACAGCAAAAACAAATGGTGCTCATGGTGCTCTCTCCAATGTCCCTGCAGTCCTCTTTTAAACCCCAACAGTTTACTGGATTGGCCACAGGTGCAGTCAGGTCACACACGTTGATTATCTCTCCAGCCAATTGCAGTCCAAAGGGGGCGGAACCTTGAGAAATTGACAGGAAGGTAAACCAATAGAGAGAGACAAACACCCACACACACACAAACATCCAATGGGACGTAACACATCCTCTCACCTTTCAGAATCTTGTTAAACAATCTAGTTAAAACTCTACTGCCATCTCTCCTAAAGATCTCCATGCTTCTACCAGTATGTCATTTGGTCCAACCGACTTTCCACTCTTCATCCTCTTAATCACTGCTCTCACTTCCTCTTTACTAATCATATCCACTTCCTGCTTTATTAACTCCACATCATCCAAACTTCTCTCTCTCATTTTCCTCATTCATCACCTGTTTAAAATACTCCCTCCACCTTCTCAACACACTTTCCTCACTAGTCAACACATTTCCATCTCCATCCTTTATTGCTCTAACTTGCAACACATTCTTCCCAGCTCTGCCCCTTTGCCTGGCCAATCGGTACAAATTCTTTTCTCCTTCCTTAGTGTTCAACCTCTTATACAGCTCCTCGTATGCCTTTTCCTTGGCTTTTTCACCACATCCCTCTTCACCTGCTGCCGCATCTCCTTGTACTCCTGCCTACTTTTTTCATCACCCTGTCGATCCCACTTCTGTTTTGGTAACCTCTTTCCCTTTATGCTCTCCTGCACTTCCTCATTCCACCACCACGTCTCTTTGTCCTCCTTTCTATTTCCAGATGTCACACTAAGTACTTTTCTAGCTGCCTCCTCATCATTCCTGAAGTAGTTTCCAATCATCCAGCACCTTTTCACAAACACCAAGCCCCTGTCTGACCTCTTTCCTGACTCTCACACTACACTCTTCCTCCTTCAGTTTCCACCATCTTATTCTTCTGTCAGTCCTCACTCTCCTACTCTTCTTCTTCGCCTCCAAAACCATCCAACAGACCACCATCCAATGCTGTCTAGCTACACTGTCCCCTGCCAACACTTTACAGTCTCCAATCTTCTTCAGGTTGCATCTCCTACATAGAACATAATCCACCTGTATGCACCTTCCTCCACTCTTATAGGTCACCCTATAGGTCACCCTATGATCCTCCTTCTTAAAATAAGTATTCACCACTACCATTTTCATCCTTCTAGCCACCATCTGCCCTTCCACATTCCTCTCCTTTGGGCCATACCTACCCATAATCTCCTCATCACCTCTGTTCCCTTCAACTACATGCCCATTTAAGTCTGCCCAAAAAGTCTGCATTTACAAAATATACAAAATGCATATATAAAGAATGAATAAGAATGTTCTTTTTAAGTGTAAGTTGGTCCTTCATTCCCCAATCATTTGATTAATTGTTTGTTTATTGTATGTGAAGATTTCAGTACATGAACTGTTACCCATGAAATGATAACATTAACTTAAATCTTGATTTTTGTCTTTTATTCCTCTTGTACTGAACTCACAATGTACACATTTGGTCATTGTTGTTGTAGCTCAATTTTAGTTGGGTATTTTTCGCACATTCATGTGTGTAGATGTGGTCAAACTGTGAAAACAAAACAATTCACAAATACTATGCAGTATTGTTTACATCACCAATTAAATTTCCACAAACATTTAAACATCAGCTTTAGATAGTAAGCATTAAATTATACACCTATAAATTAAAATATAATAATCCCTATTATGCTAATATCACAAATTTTCATGAAAAATTACGTACATGCATCAAGCATTATCACATGTTTCTAGAACAGTCTCTGTGTTAAAAATCCATGCTAAACTTTGTTTACCAACTAAATGCAACATATATTGCATGTTT
>NW_025804682.1:0-7371 GCF_014805685.1 Silurus meridionalis | reverse complement strand
GTTGTTTGGTATGGGTTGAAGGTATAATCATTCTGAAACCAGTCATATGTCCACTTAGTGTTTTCTTCTGTCTGTAGGTCACACCTGAGCATCACTTTCTCTCCTCTGAACACCTGTTTATCAGGCTCAAAACTCAGCACAGGTTTAGGGGACTCTAAAAAGAAAGAAATAAGAAATATCTAATTTATATGTATATTGCAAGACCATCACTTAAATCAGTAGTAACATTTTAAATGGAATACAGTAAATGTGAATAGATGTAAATGTTTAAGTTCCATCTGACTTGGACTGAAATTTTAACAATCACTACTAATGAAGTAAATAAAGATCACAGTGTGAAAAACTCAATCAACTCCAAAACTGGTTACAATTCTATTAAAACTTTGATCAATTTAGGTAAATGATTTTAATTATTCATATCTGAATTGATGCTGAATTAATTGTAGAATTGATGCAATTCTGTTGTCCTGAATGTTCATCCTCAGAAATATTAAAATATTCATTGCAAACAAAAATTGTAGAGACACAAAATTATACAAGCAATAACTCTACAATATAATTTTAACATATATACTAAATCAATTACAAAAGTCTAGAAAATCATAATTCTGACCTACACATACTCTCATCACAGCCTGTCTGCGCACTCGCACGCGCACTCACACGCACACACACTAATGTCTCTAAAATCTGGACCATCATGCATTTCACCAGAGCTGGACTGGGACAAAAAAATTGGCCCTGGCATTTTGGCCCAGAACGGCCCACTACATACGATCACAAACACAACCCACCTCTACACACCCTTGAATATGTTCACACTCTCATTCCATAAAAGCACTAAAGCATATAATAATTAGCAGTAAAGAGTGTGAGTTGACACATTTAAAACTTCTAAAAAGTTAATTTTTTTTAATACAATAAATCCACACTGGTGAATCCTAAAACTAGTTATGACCTCCATCATGTGTGTGTGTGTGTGTGTGTGTGTGTGTGTGTGTGTGTGTGTGTGTGTGTGTGTGTGTGTGTTGGGGGGAGGGAGGGAAAGAGAGCGAAAGAGAGAAAAAAAAAAAAAAAAAACACTTTTCACTCTACAACCTATAAGAAATAATGAACAAAAAAAAAAATACTGCCATCTGACTCATTACTAATAATGATTAAAAAAATAAATAAAAATACTTCCATAAACAGAAATGTAACAACCCAAACTCACATAGACGCAGAGCAAACTTTTTTGACAAAAAAATTATACTGCTGCAAAGTCCCCAGTGCCATTAACTACCGTAATTTCCAGACTATTAAGCGCACCTAAATATAAGCCGCACCCACTGAAATAAAAATAAAAAAACAGTAACTATTTCGAACAATAATAAGCTGCAGGTGTCTACATTGAAACTAATGAACTTTACACAGGCTTTAACAAAAGTCAGTGCCTGTAACACGGCTTATAACAAAACAGTAGCCTACCAAGAAAGTCATTGGTCACGGTCTTTCTCCTTCTGCACACTGAAACCACTGAAGTCATCTCCATCCGTGTCGGAGTTGAACAGCCTAAGAATTGCTTCATCCAATGTTTTCTCAGGATCGTTTTCATTGTCACTTTGAAACCTGTTGATTATAGTGGATTTTTGGACAGTGCTCCACGCTGTCAGGATCCACTGGCAGACTTGAGCATAAGTTGCTCTTCGCATGGGCCGGTTTTAGTGAAGGATTTCTCCCCACTTCACATACAAGCCTCCCACTGAAAACAGAGTGCCACCTTAAATGCACGATTCATTTCATTCGGCTTTCCGTTATCCATCCTTTCTTGTTGACTTTCACAACAATTTCTCTCAGAAGTTTTTCGTTTGCCATTGTCGTGCATTTAAAAAAAAATCACTATTGGTGGAAGCTTTTCTCCCGATGCCGTGCAGCTCAGAACACAGGTGAAGTGCGTTTTTTTTTATGACAAGTTGTTTTCAGCATGATGAATGATTTGCCTTTCCTTGTTTAACCTTTATTTTTACAGGCAAGTAATTAAGAACAGGTTCTTATTTACAATGGCGCCCTGACAAGTGGAATAACCACTTAAAAAACACTTCCTGTTGACAGTCTGAGTATGTCAGAAGAACCTCATCCATATTTAAGATGTTGTGGGGGCCGATTGAGTGGGAGCGCACCCAATTTGATATAAAGAGTTTCATTAGTTCACCTAAACCCATTCAGCAATTTCATTGGTCTAATTTTACGAGGCTCAGTTTTTTGGCGCCATGAAGCTTGTGAAAAATCCATAAATTAGCTGCTTCATTGTTGAAGCCACAAGGTTAAAAGTGTGGGAAGAAAGTAGCACATTATAGTCTGGAAATTACGGTAATTATGCAGAAAATAGAATAGACTAATAATAATTTTATAGGTTGATCAGACAAAAACAGTTTGAGACGTATCTGCACAAAAAGTTCGTCAGCCCAGCGGGAAAATGCCCGGTCTACCAGATGGCCAGTCTGCTCCTGCATTTCACACACTCACACTCACTTATTTCCAGCTCAGCTCACATCAGTCCTGCTCAGCTGTGTTACCCTCAATAACAAAATCACTTACATAAGAGTTGTGTACATATTACTATAATGTGACCTGCTCACATTGTTTATATGTTCAGTGTTTTGCAGAATCACTTAGCAAAAGTCTCTTACCAATAACATTTACCCAGAGTGCATCACTGTCCTGTGTGTAGTAGACTGGGTTTCCTCTTCCAGCTCTGCACCAGTACTGACCTCCATCAGAGACACTGACTGATCTGATTATATAGTGATCTGTCTCAGTCTCAGTCTCACGGCTCTGTTTCTCTTTCTTCCAGTAAAACTTCCATCCAGCAGACTGCAGATTCAGTGTACAGTACAGAGTCACTGAGTTTCCTGTTAGAGCAGCTCCTGCAAGATCTGATGCGAGTTCAGGTTTCGGTTTTCTGGAAAATAAAAAACAGAAATTGAAGGTTTAAATTCATACCCCACTAATGATACACACCGTTACTGTATTCATTATAATTATTTTTCTATTGTAAAAAAAAAAAAAGAATTATTAAAAATATATTATATATATATATATATATATATATATATATATATATATATATATATATATATATATATATATATATATATACATATACATATACATCATCATATATATATATATACATCATCATATACATATATATATACATATGGTATCATGATGCATTACTACAGTTCTCGACCTCATGAAATGACTCAGTGACCATTTGAAAGAGGAGTTTTCCCAAGTTTTGATGGCTGCCACGGGGGTGATGGAAACATTTCCGGAAACGTTCAGTTGTTATATTGCATAATGAAATCGGTTCATTCTTTTTAAATAACCCTGTATAGACCTGCAACTACTGATTATTGTGGGAAGTGAATTGTTAAAATCTTTTTTTTTTTTCTGAAAATGTTTGTCAAATAAATTGCTTAATAAAAAGAATAAAATCAACCTTTAATATGTTGTTGAAGGAAAGAGGAAAAGGGCATTTACTCAGCAATCCAAAAAAAAGTCATAGCCACTATCCATAGCTAATAGTTAAACCCTAATTGCTAATCAAAAGCAACAGCCTGAACCAGTCTGAGAAATCCTGCATTTAAAAGCAACACTGAATGGTCCTTTAAAGCTCCTTCACTAAATCCATAAGACTGGAAAGCTCTTTCTCCACATACAGTCATCTGGAAAGTAAGTAATAAGGATGATGCAAATAGTAACTCAGTGACAATTAGCAAACACACTTACATTTAATATGTTTTAGGCAGTTAGTGTGCAATAATATTTAAAAATGGCTTATTTACAGTTTTAAATTTAACAAACTTCACATGAGCAAATCATCACATCCATTTTAAGTATCATTTTTATTGTCACTGATGAAACCTAATAATTTATATGAACAATCTTCATAATTTTAATGTCAATCTGCCAACAAATATTAGATTTTTGCCTCCCATATATCATCAAGTCCAACCATCACATAACACCACCATGATAAGACTTTAATATGAGGCAAAGAAATATGAACTAGGATTTAGGTTTTACCACCAAAAATACAGTCATTTATTTTCTCAGTTCATTCTTTTCCAGACAACTTTATTTAATCTACAGTACTGTTCTGTCCTCACTAGACCTGTAACTTCTCTAGACAGCCAACAGAAACAGTGAACAGGCGAGATGTTGATTCTTGGCTTTTATTCTTCCAGTAGCTTTCATGAATCTTTTCTCGTTTAACTTTAACATTGTAAAACTGTAAAGAGACATAGAAATACAGCAATTAGAATTGTAATCAAATCACATTCAAAGTGCATAGCCAACTGAGCAGTATTTACTGCCTAAAAGCATTTAAAAGAAACATTAAATCAATGCATTAAACGTTACATTGTCATGTGCATTTGGAATTATATTCTTAATTTTAGATAATGTCTTGTGATCCAATCCAACGAAATCCAAATTAGCCTAATATTCATAACAAAAGATCGCTAGCATACGGCGCTACCTAAAGCTCACACTTTGCACTTTACATTTTGTTTTTAGCAACATTTGCATCACTGGATTAATGAATTTACTGTCAAACATCTTTAACCTACTAAACGTCACATTTATATGACGAATAATAGCGACTTTCAGCCTTATGCGGGTCAGGACTTCACTGTACGAGCTGCTATTCAGCCATGACATTTATCAATTAACAACTCAATTAAACACGAGTCATACAGGAGTTACCATACACAATCCTCGCCACAAGAGGGCGCTCAAAGGTCAACATATAACCAGAATCACCTTTCTTTACAATTAAACTAATCCATTACAACTAAATAAATATGAGTTTGATTTTGTGGATTTGATATAAACCTTAAAATGACATATCAATGTATAACAAATAAATAACCCCTGAACAAAACTGTACTTTCACTACAACTTTAAAGTTGAAATTCCCAACATCATACCCAATCACACACACACACACATTGCACAACACTGTACTTTTACTCTTCAATAGTTTACATCTCCAACATCTTAATTGTACACACTAAGTGAGACATTCAACAAGATATCTGAGTGCGAGTGAACTGAGTGGAGACTGAACGAACACTCACACTCACACACACACACACACACACACACACACACACACACACACACACGTCTCCTTAAGTCCCAAAAACGAAATTCTCTGAGTCACTCCTCCTTCCTCTACAGATGTATTTAACAATGAGATCATTTCAAACTACCTGAAATTAATTTCCAATACTATTATTTAAATGAACATTATTTGATTGAATTATGCCTGAATTACAGTCTGATTTTGTACCTTTTTTTATTATTACTTTTTACACTCAGTATCAGCAGGGGATCAGGAAACTAAAGTTAAAAGATACACAATAATATTAGAAATAATGATATCAACTGATTTTCAACTGAATTACTGAATAGAACTGAAATACTTATTGAAAAAGTTCTTATTTTTTCAGATTCAGCAGCCTCTAACAACTGTAAATCAATTGTAACATTTTTAGCATCTGTACATGATTTAAATTCTCTATACGCTTATTTTGTAAAAGACCATCACATTTATATGCATCATAAACAGCTCTCCTTTTTTTATTCGAATCTACAGAGTCTTTCACCCAGTTGTTCAATATTAAAGTTGGACTTTCATCCATAGTCAGGCAGTTCCACTTACATAGATGTTCCTGAAGCAGTAACATCATAAAGCCCCTTTAAAAGCCTTTTAGCAACTTATTAAAACATTTTAAAGATATAAAAACCTTGTGCTTTTAATTATATTTTATATAAGCTAAACAAGTGTGTGCCACTTTCCAGCTCACCTTTGTTAAAATTAAATAATACTGTTGAATTCTGGCCACATCTACTTATGACATCATATGGATGAATGTGTTATTTCTACCAAGCAGCTCCATTAATAGTTATCAAGCCAGAAAATACATACTGCTAAATTTAATTTAACAAATATAAATGAAATGATCCTATTATACCTACACATCTAATAATGGTTTCAATAATTAAAATCATTGTATGATTTTGCACTTTTCTTGCTAAAGCTGTATTTTCTAGTTATATTTAAGAAATAGATCTTTATTGTTGATTGACTGCAGTCGGTGAAGGTGGGGCTCTTGTGATGCTGCTGATGTGTTACACAGACTCTGAGTTGGACTGTGTCGTGCTCTAGATCTTGTCATTATCATTTAAAAAGAGATATTTACTGGGAAAGAAGACTGGGAAACAACAAAATTGTGAAACAAAAAAATCTTATTTGAAAGATGTAGAATCATGACAGATCAGTTTGACTATTAAGTGGAAGATGTTTTTCATGTCATATTTCATATGCTTCTAAAATGTAATGATTTCTCACCAGAGCTGGTTCTAGCAAATAATATTTGGGTAAGTTGGTACAAATAATAGGTGGGCAATCAGTAGTATTGGTCCCAACACATAATCCAGTTCTCCCAATAACTAATATTTACAAAATTGGACAAATCAAATTCAAACTAAAACTAAACAGTGACAAAAACTTTCAACTTTAAATGTATTTTAACTTTAAACTCCATAAATCTTGTTTTTATTGGATTAGATTGGAGCTCAGATGAGATACTTAAATCCTAAACTTATCAAGCCTATTTTTAAAATCAGAAGATTCTATAATGGGTTTCTTTTACTGCACTTTTATAGAACCTTTATCTTGTTTTTTATTGTTCTCAATTCATAACTGTGACAAAGTGACCTGTTCATGTAGCGCACACACACACACACACACACACACACACACACACACCCCTCTTTAATCCTCTGTAACCCCCTGCTAAGGTGATGTGGGTGCACACGCACGCTATTGACATACCGGTCTTTCATACATGCAAAATCCACTTTATTTTCTTCCCCTGACAATAAGGTGTTTGCCATTGTTGCTGCCTTCCACATTACGTTTCCTTTAATCGGCCGCACAAACAAGGCGCCACCCAGCGGCCTGGCTATATAGTGATAAAACCGGAAGCCGACAAATCTATATGTCCTTTCATTAAGGGGGACTGTGCAATGTCGGCATGTACTTAATATGTTTATTTTGTTTATATATATATATATATATATATATATATATATATATATATATATATATATATATATGGTTTGGGTATGGTGATATTTATATTTGTGTTATTGTAAATATGTACATACTCAACTACAATATTTACCTTGTTAATAACACGTACCTGATACAGTGAGTGTAACAGGATCACTGATCTCTGAGCTCTGAGAGTCACTGTGTCTCCTCCCACTGCAGGTGTATTCACCACTGTCAGAGTCTGTAACTGAGTCACGGCT
>NW_025804681.1:0-7434 GCF_014805685.1 Silurus meridionalis | reverse complement strand
ATTAGCAGTGAGTATTATGCATTTTATATTGTGTTAAATATATTTGTATTAACACTATATCAGTGTTAATGCTACATTTCTAAAATTGTCAGGATATACTGTAATTGGCCTATACAGTTATTTTCTTCCTTTAGTTTTATGAGGTAATTTGTATATATTGTATTTTTTTGGTGCTCAAATTAAGTATTTATACATTGTGTAAAATTTACTTTATTGTTTTATAATTGTAAAAAACTATACATTTATTTACGTAGTAAAATTTATTTGATGTAGTTTTGGATTTTGTTTCTCAATAATAAAACCTTCATTTAAAATCTGCATGTCGTGTTCACTTGTGTTATCTTTTACTAATATTTAAATTAGTTTGATGATCTGAAACATTGAGCGTCCACAAACATACAAACAAATAAGAAATCAGGAAGGGGCAAACACTTTTCACACCACTGTACATTGTTTCTACATCGACCATATATTCTACATATACACATTCTACCATCTACTACATATAGACATCTTACATCCACCACCCCGTGCCTTTAATCACGCTGTGCTGCCCAACCCCAGACTGGGTCATACCAACTTGCAAAAATTGTGATCCAAACAGAGACTGCATTACTTTATGTGTTTGAATATTACGATTCTCTGGTGTTCGTCTGTGCAGTTTAGGGGTATAACAGTGTCAGTTGCAGGCCGTGTCTTCAGTGGGGACGTACCCGAGTTACTCTGGTCCTCACAGCTCAGTGAGAGAGTCACGAGTAAAGTGTTGAGTTCTGCTGGGACTGATGATCAGAGACACTGGAGGAGATTCATCTTAAACGCAGAAGAAACACAAATAAAATATGTACAATATGTAATGCAATGTGGCTACACGTGGGTGTAACAAAGTGCAGAACCAAAACCAGAATCCAAAAACTGTTCAAAATTCAAATACCATCAAACAGTATATTAAACAGCAAAGCAAAAGCACAAACCGAAAAACAGGTCTGAAGTCCAAACCAGAAACAGTACAGAAACAAGGATCAGGGTCAGAAAAAGGAACCAGAGCAGGCAGGGTGCAATAATAATCCCACCGACATAAAAAGACGGTAAAATAATCTGGCCCTGAGTATACAGGGAGTGCAGAATTATTAGGCAAGTTGTATTTTTGAGGATTAATTTTATTTGAGGATTTAATTTGAACAACAACCATGTTCTCAATGAACACAAAAAACTCATTAATATCAAAGCTGAATATTTTTGGAAGTAGTTTTTAGTTTTAGCTATTTTAGAGGGATATCTGTGTGTGCAGGTGACTATTACTGTGCATAATTATTAGGCAACTTAACAAAAAACAAATTCATACCCATTTCAATTATTTATTTTACCAGTGAAACCAATATAACATCTCAACATTCACAAATATACATTTCTGACATTCAAAACCAAACAAAACAAATCAGTGACCAATATAGCCACCTTTCTTTGCAAGGACACTCAAAAGCCTGCCATCCATGGATTCTGTCAGTGTTTTGATCTGTTCACCATCAACATTGCAGCAGCAACCACAGCCTCCCAGACACTGTTCAGAGAGGTGTACTGTTTTCCTCCTTGTAAATCGCACATTTGATGATGGACCACAGGTTCTCAATGGGGTTCAGATCAGGTGAACAAGGAGGCCATATCATTAGATTTTCTTCTTTATACCCTTTCTTGCCAGCCACGCTGTGGAGTACTTGGACGTGTGTGATGGAGCATTGTCCTGCATGAAAATCATGTTTTTCTTGAAGGATGCAGACTTCTTCCTGTACCACTGCTTGAAGAAGGTGTCTTCCAGAAACTGGCAGTAGGACTGGGAGTTCAGCTTGACTCCATCCTCAACCCGAAAAGGCCCCACAAGCTCATCTTTGATGATACCAGCCCAAACCAGTACTCCACCTCCACCTTGCTGGCGCCTGAGTCGGACTGGAGCTCTCTGCCCTTTACCAATCCAGCCACGGGCCCATCCATCTGGCCCATCAAGACTCACTCATTTCATCAGTCCATAAAACCTTAGAAAATCAGTCTTGAGATATTTCTTGGCCCAGTCTTGACGTTTCAGCTTGTGTGTCTTGTTCAGTGGTGGTCGACTTTCTGCCTTTCTTACCTTGGCCATGTCTCTGAGTATTGCACACCTTGTGCTTTTGGGCACCCAGTGATGTTGCAGCTCTGAAATATGGCCAAACTGGTGGCAAGTGGCATCTTGGCAGCTGCACGCTTGACTTTTCTCAGTTCACGGGCAGTTATTTTGCGCCTTGGTTTTTCCACACGCTTCTTGCGACCCTGTTGACTATTTTGAATGAAACGCTTGATTGTTCGATGATCACGCTCAGAAGCTTGGCTATTTTAAGACTGCTGCATCCTCTGCAATATATCTCACTATTTTTGCATTTTCTGAGCCTGTCAAGTCCTTCTTTTGACCCATTTTGCCAAAGGAAAGGAAGTTGCCTAATAATTATGCACACCTGATATAGGGTGTTGATGTCATTAGACCACACCCCTTCTCATTACAGAGATGCACATCACCTAATATGCTTAATTGGTAGTAGGCTTTCCAGCCCATACAGCTTGGAGTAAGACAACATGCATAACGAGGATGATGTGGTCAAAATACTCATTTGCCTAATAATTCTGCACTCCCTGTATGTCCTTTGTGAGTTTATATAACGGGTGGCACGGGAAAAAATTGCAAGATGGCTGCTGACCCTGAAGTATGATGCGAAACCGAAAGTGTGTCCTGCTTAACTGAAAGTGTGTACCGCGAAACCGGAAGTAAATTCCACGAGCCCAGAAAACCCTGACAGAAACATAAGGCAAAACAGGGGAAATAAAGACAAACAAGTTTTATGGTGGGAATGTGGCTATCTGTGCACAAGTGACAAGAACAAGGCTCATAGGCTCACTAACACCTCCATAAATCATTGTTTGTGAACACAGTTTGCCATGTCATCCACAAATGCAGGTTTAATCTCTATCATGCTAAGAAGAAGCCATGCATAAACATGATACAGAAACACCACCATCCATTCCGGGACAAAACCTCATTTAAAATATACTGAGGCAAAGAGGAAATCTGATCTGTGGTCATTTATTTTTGAAAACCATGGACATCATGTCCTCTGGACTAAAGAGGAGAGGGACCATCTGACTTGTTATTAGCACTCAGTTCAAAAATCCACATCTATGATAGTATGGAAGTGCATTAATGCCTGTAGAAAGGCTCCATCTATGCTGAATGGCATATACAGGTTTTAAAGCAACAAATGATTTCATCTATTCCATTCCGTCTTTTTCAGGGAAGGTCTTGCAATACTAACTGCATATGGCATCTATTACAGTTGCATGACTTTGTAGTAGAAGAATCTGCATGCTGAACTGGCGTGCCTCCAGTCTAAACCTTATTCAGTTTAAACAAGATTTTTTTCATTGAAAATTTAATATAGATTTATGAGATTTGTAAATCATTGCATTCCGTTTTTATTTACATTTTGCACATCGTCCCACCTTATTTGTAATTGGGGTTGTACTTGTCTTAACCAAAAAATGTACATATTTGCCACAATGAGTGTTCCTTCCCTGATATCAGCCAGACACCACAATCATCATAGATCACATAGGAGACCACTAATAAACCTCTCCTATATTTAATGTTAGTTTGATAAAATATACCAATGGAATTGTAATAATTTTGTGATATATTTTTATGTCTCCTAATCCTGTTGAAAACATAAGGAAAGTCATGAAATACCTTTTGCTGTAATAGTGACAGAATCACTGAGTCTTGTGTAGTAGTAGACATAGCTGTTATAATTGTTGTAGATGGTCTTTCTTGCATGACACTGATACACTGTTTCTCCTGCATCATTGACACTCACGCTGAGTGTGTTGGCAGCTGTAGTGTTCACAAGCTGGGAATGTTTGTACCAGGAAATGTTCCATCCTGTCGTCTCCTGCAGCTCACAGCTCAGAGTGATGGTGTCTCCAGTGTAGATGGTTGGAGGATTCACTCTCACAGTTGGTTTGGGTTTTACTGTCAGTGTGAAATGATGTGTCAGAGCTGATTTTGACTTTTCAACATAAGCAGTAATTTCATTGTTCATAATGTGATCGTATCTGATTAATATATATTTAACAGTTATATTTAACATTTATTTAAAATCAGCGTTGTACATTTATTACAACTGTATCATTTTTACAAAGCTTTTATTCAGTTTATTTACTAGATATAATGTATACAGACATAATGTGGTTAAAGATAATCCTCTAGTTAAAAAAAAATTATATATATATATATATATATATATATATATATATATATATATATATATATATATATATATACAGTTGTGTTCAAAATTATTCAACCCCAATGCTGTAAATGGTTTTAGGGAATTTAGTGTACATTTGTAATTGTATTCAGAATGAAATCCTACAAGGACATCTTAAAGAACCATATGCAACTAAAATGACATCAATTAGTTTTGTAATACAGTAGTAAATGTTTCTTTTGTGAATTCTTCATTGACATAATTATTCAACCCCTTAAAGACTACCACTCTGAAGAACAGAGGTTCAATGAAGTGTTTTCAATCAGGTATTGAAAACACCTGTGGATATCAGGGAGCAGCAATAAAGCCTAATAAGCACCAATTAGGCAGCTTTAAAATGACTGTGATACTCAGCTCCTTCTAGACATTTACTGGTGTGGTTACAAACATGGTGAGGTCAAGAGAATGGTCCAGGAAGACAAGAGAACAGGTGATTACTCTTCACAGGAAGGGCAATGGCTATAAGAAGATTGCAAAGATGTTAAACATACCAAGAGACACCATAGGAAGCATCATTCGCAAATTCAAGGCAAAGGGCACTGTTGAAACGCTACCTGGTCGTGGCAGAAAGAAGATGCTGACTTCGACTGCTGTGCGCTACCTGAAGCGTAGAGTGGAGAAAAGTCCCCGTGTGACTGCTGAAGAACTGAGAAAAGATTTGTCAGATGTGGGTACTGAAGTTTCTGCTCAGACAATACGGCGCACCCTGCGTAATGAAGGCCTCCATGCCAGAACTCCCAGGCGCACCCCTTGCTGTCCCCAAAGAATAAGAAGAGTCGACTGCAGTATGCCAAAAGTCATGTGGACAAACCACAGAAGTTTTGGGATAGTGTTCTGTGGACTGATGAAACAAAATTAGAACTGTTTGGGCCCATGGATCAACGCTATGTTTGGAGGAGGAAGAACAAGGCCTATGAAGAAAAGAACACCTTGCCTACTGTGAAGCATGGCGGGGTCAATCATGCTTTGGGGCTGTTTTGCTTCTGCAGGTACTGGAAGCTTCAGCGCAGTAAGGTACCATGAATTCTCTTCAGTACCAGGAGATATTGATGACAATGTGATGCAGTCCGTCACAAACCTGAGGCTTGGAAGACGTTGGACCTTTCAACAGGACAATGATCCCAAGCATACCTCCAAGTCCACTAGAGCATGGTTGCAGATTAAAGGCTGGAACATTTTGAAGTGGCCATCGCAGTCACCAGACTTAAATCCGATTGAGAACCTCTGGTGGGACTTAAAGAAAGCAGTTGCAGTGCAAGCCTAAGAATGTGACTGAACTGGAGGCTTTTGCCCATGATGAATGGGTGAAGATACCAGAGATCGCTGCAAGACACTTGTGTCAAGCTATGCTTCACGTTTAAAAGCTGTTATAACTGTAAAAGGATGTTGTACTAAGTACTAAGATTGAATGTCACTTGGGGGTTGAATAAAACTGATAATGATGTGAGCTCAGAAAAGACATTTGTGGTTATTTCATTATAAATGTTATGTTACATTTGTCTGACCTACACGTGCCTCTTTGATTTAATCGTAAGCAGGATGACTGAATGATCATAATCAATGTCAAACCGACCAAAACAATCAATTTCAGTGGGGTTGAATAATTTTGAACACAACTGTATATATATATATATATATATATATATATATATATATATATATATATATATATATATAATTTCTAATATAAGACTTCAAACAGGATCAGCCAACATTTTAGTGAATATTAAGTTTTTAGTAAAATTAAGTTTTATAGATGGAGATGTGTACCGTTTTATACACATGAAGTTTGAGACCTAAATTTTTTTTAAAGTTCTTCAGCATCTTTCAGATGTTCTTCAGCTCTGTCTTATGTAAATCTTTTAATAGAGCAAATTCACAAACCAACATATTTGAGTTTACGAGCATGACTGGAGTGTGAGGAGTCTCATCTATTTGCTCTCCTACTCTCTTTACATTATTGTGAAGGTGGGTCGATTTGCTACAGTACGCAGAATCCCAGGTGGACATTAAAGGGAAACTTGCAGGATTACAAGTGTGTGTTGTGATTATAAGTAGGAAAAGTACTGGGCTGAAGTGAAAGTGAATTAAAGGCTCTGCTTGGTGAACCATCGCCTGTCATGTTTTTCTTTTAGCCCAGAACACAAAACTCTCCAACACTCAGCTTTTTGTCCAGTGTATATATACTTGTCTGTTTCCTGCATCAAAGTGAATAATGTATGTGCCAGAGAGTGCATTGTGTGTTTCTCCAGTCATATTAGCCAGACACTATGAGCACTGTAGACTGTAGACACAGTCTCACGGCATTTCATGATATAGTCACAAAGTTTAATCTATTCATATGTTTTCATGGACATGCATTTCCCTCTTATTTCGTGTCACTCAGCACGACTGCTTCCGTCTGGCTCCATCTCCATAGCAACAGAGGCAGTGGATAATAGGTAATGCTGACAGAAATGCCAAAGCTAATCTTTTTTAACCCATTTTTATCAGAGAATAAAATATACTGTTAGGGTTAGAGTAAAGGTTATACTGTAATAAATGTGTGTCTCTAATTAACCTGTTAGCCTTCGCCACAGCTTTTGGGATGCACAGCTGAAAATGGCCTACATAATTTTATAATAAAATAATAAAAGTGGGCTACATACACTTATCTCTTTAATTAACAGTCTCCTTGATTAACCCAGGAGAATATATTTACTGTGTTTTGACTGGAAGGAACCACTGGCGATGGTTTATATTAGCGAGTATCTTACTGAATATAAAATAATAAAAAGAAGAATAAATTCTCCTGCTTAAATGTTGAGTAAAGGTGCTTGAAAATGACAAAAAAATCAATAACAAACGAGAAAAAACAATATAGCATCTGTGGTATCCAGTGGCAGATAAAAAACTTTCTTGTCACGAATCAGTAGATTACATTTTGTGACTATAATCACTAAATACCATGAGACGAGGCTGGTAGATCACATGAGAGACCTCTCCTAAATCTTTCATAGAATTAATTTTAGTTTGGGCATGGTAAAAATGGAATTTAACTAATTATGTAATATTTTACAGTTGGATAAAAACTAAAGGAAAATAATGAAAT
>NW_025804680.1:0-7437 GCF_014805685.1 Silurus meridionalis | reverse complement strand
CCTGCATACTGCAAAAAACCCACAACACATGCTGTTTTAGAGATTTACTGACCAAGTTGTATAGAGATTACAGTTTGGTGTTTGTTACTTGGATCCTTAGTTTCATTTCACTTTGTACTGCATCAGCTATATATGGTTGAAATTACAATAAAAGCTTGACTTGACTTGACTTTACTTGACTTGACTTGACTTGACTTGACTTGACTTGACTTGACTTGACTTGACTTGACTTTACTTGCCCATTTTACTTGCTTCCGGCACATCAACTTCTAGAATTTCCATTTAATTTGCAACCAAATATATTTCACCTCCTGACGTGTGCCATTATATTGAGTAAATCCAAGGAGTTCACTTCACCTATTAGTGATGATCTTTATGGCTAAGCACTGTAGTATACAGGAGTATAAGCATCTCACAGTGTTTGTGAGAAACTTTGGCCCGTTTGTCTTTATGCCATTGCTTGAATTATTGATGTTTAAGAACATTCATTTATGCAAAACTCCAAAAATTCCAGCCACAATATCTCAGTGAGAATGGAATCTGGATTACATGTCACATTGCTGGTGTGATTTGGATAATTTTCCTGTTGCATTTAATGCTGAGAGATTTAATGCCTGAAGTCCCACAGTTTAGCTCTTGGGTTTTCATTTTTATCCCTGAGCATTAAGAGGTCTGACTTTAGACAGGGATTGCTGAGATGCCTACTAATAAGATGTTGATTGACAGCAGTAGTTTATTAACCACATAATTGTTAAAAAAAATTAGAATGAAAGTATGTTGTACTTAAGTATACATTGTAGTTAACAGCAGAACTCAGACATGGAAGAGGCAAAAATGGTGTCCAAAAGGGTGTGGACTATGCTGGGGCCGTAGGAAGGTGTGTGGTGATGAGTGCTGTGGCTCAGGTATAAAGGAATGAGCTTTGAGAGCCATGTGGTGAGAGCTCTTTGCACTGTGCTGAAGGCCAATGTTGCTGTCATTACTGTCTTCAGTTTCTGCAATGGAAAGATAAAGCAAACGCTTTTTTTAATAGGGAAATGGAAATTTTATCCATCTTTCTCCATCTCTTCTTCTTGTATATTGTCAGAAATTTGGAGCCAAACATTTTGAACTACTATGTCACAACATAATACTCTTTTCTGCTGATCTTTATTCCAATCTTAGTGAGCTTTAGCATATCCCAGCCTTTTCACCTTATTTTAATTTTTTATTTTTTTTTTATTTTTTTTACTTGAAGCTGCCAGATGCTAAATCAGGCTTTTGCTGGATTTCGTTCAGTCTCCTAGAGAAGAAGCTTTGAAAAACTTCCCATCCGATTGTAAAAGTGTTTTTTGGCCTAACAGTACTGTTTTGTTCTTGACCTCTCCTGATTCGTCAGATTTCTTTATAACCATTAAATTACACACCTGGATTATGCAATGTGTTTGCTGATTTTTATATGAATGTAGTTTATTAGCAGTTATGACATTGACCTTATACTTGCAAATTTGTGAGTCTAAGACTTACCTTATGTTGGGTTTCATTATCTAGTTGTGTATCTTTTGCTCTTAGAACATCTTGGAGATTGCATGTTGGGTGTGGGGCTGCTTTGATTTGCTTAGCTTGCTTGTGGATAGTGTGTTCAGTGAAACAAGCTACCAGCTGTCTTGTATGCACGCACACGCACGCACGCACACACACACACACACACACACACACACACACACGCTCTTAATTATTTTCCTCCAACTTCTCTTGGTTCATTGCTCAAACATCTCAGTTTGTGTTTTGTTATCTCCCTCTTTATTGTCCTAACAGACTATAACAGACAACAGCCCTATGAAAAGATCAGTCTCGTCACTTGGTCATGGGCGTTTGGGACGGGGGCCACGGGCTGATGATTATGCCATGGAGAGAGTGATGCCAGAGGAAGGACCAAGGCATGGACACGGCGCAGAGATCGCAGTCATCGAGCTTCTGAGAGATCACTCAGCCGCTACACTGATGCTGACACAGGTTAGACAGACACAACTGTTACAGATTTTATGGACGATAGAGGTCAGAACCAACATTTGTTTTAGTGATGATGATGATGATGATGATGATGAATAGATTCCTTAGCTAGTAATCTGTTTGTAACACGAGACAGGGTTCATTAGTTGCTGAATTACAGTGCAGAAAAATAAATTAAAATCTTGTTAAATATGATTTATTAAATTTTTCTAAATGCATTTAATATTTCTTACTGTATGTTTGTAATAATCTTAGTATAAAATTATTATAAACAATATTCCTAATTGCAGGCTTGTAAGTTTCTTTCAACTGGCAGATTATTTTGACTATTTTTTAGAAATAAATGCTTAAAGTGAGCAAAATGATCTGAAAATGAAGAAGGCTTGAAATAAGTTTAATAATCTTTATTTGGTCGATTATAAAAACAAAAAAAAATGATCTAAAGATTTGACTATACAGTAATCCCCTGTTTATCGCGGTGGTTACATTCCAAAACCACCCATGATAAATAGATGCCACTTGAAAAATGCTTTTTATTTGTTTAAGTCGTAAATCATCCTCCCACAAACTTTAAACACACACAGAAAACATTTGCGGGAATACAGCAAGATGAATTGGTAAATTGGTAGAAATACAGTTCACTGTATCACATTTATAGTGAGCACATGTACCATACAGTGTACAGTTCTGTAGTAGTGAAGCCTCTGTGTAGTTTCTCTGCTTGTTTATTTGTTAAAGTGTCCTATGACATCAAAAGGTTAAAGATACATGTCACTGCATTCTGTACTGTATTAACATTTAACTTCAATTTATAATTGATTATTATATTTTTATTAATACATTTTATTATTTGAACATAAAACTCCATAAAAACAATTCCCTATAAGTGTTTTGGTCTACATAAAAAAATAGATACTTATTTACACATTTTTTTAGTAGGTAGATCATTTTGAAGTTTTACTTCAGATCACAAAGAGATTTCTGGCTACTTCAGTTGATCCGTTTGGAGTATTCCAAGTTCTTTGGATACTAAAATTACTTTTGGGAATTGAATAAAATTTGTAGGGACAAAACTGTTTCACATTCCAAGAAGGCAGAAAATCTCATTGGTCCAGGAACTTGGTCAGAATAATCTTTAGACTCTCAGCAACCACTAAACAACATTTCCCTAATATTCAACAGATAGTTCTTTGGGCTCTTGTAGACACTCTCATTGGAAGAAAAGAATAAGTAATAAGTGGTGCTTTGTCTCCTAAAAATGATGCTGTTATGTCATTATTAAACCCAGCTAAAATGAATGCTCATTATAATTCAAATGGCCTAAAATGAAAAGTATTTATGTAGATTGTCGCAAGTCTTCCCTCCCTGTATTTTAATTATTGCTGTCAACATCTGCTCATAGATTTTAATTTAATTTGTTTAAAGAATGATATCAGTAAGCTGACTCCCACGGTAATGCTGTAGGTCTCGGCACAGATCTAAGCACCACCACACAGTCGGGCGACATGCCACCCAAAGATAAAGAGCGTGAACGTGGCCGTGCTAAAGAGCGGTGTCACCACCACCACCACCACCACCATCACCATCACAGCTCAGTGGAGAAGGAGCGCTACACACCTGAGAGAGAGAGGAGACTACGGGCAACGGCAGCGTCGCTGGTCCCGGTCACCCAGTGAGGGCCGAGAGTGCCTCACTCACCGACAGGTGGGCTTGCATGAAAATCACATGCTCACCTGGCTCCACAGTGAATCCATCAATACTGATGGATTTAGAAGCTCTCTTTGCACTGTGCTGTGTTTTTTTCCACTGTCCACTGGAACAAGTGTATGTTTGTAGTAAAGGTCTGTAGAATTGTACCAGACAGAAAAGACTGAAATTAGAGGTAAAAATCAATTTATCACAAACTTACATAAACTTTATTATGTAGGAAGGATGACATGATGACTGGTTCTAGTTATTTATCACCGTTCCAATGGAATTCAACTACTTTTCATTTGTTTTCTCCTGTTTTGGTCTTTTTGTCTTTGTCCTCTGTGTAATGTTGCTTCTCCCACATTGGACATTTTTTCATTGTTTTGCATTTGCCCACACATCTCTCCTGCTTCTCTGTGTTTTCTTTTACTTTTTCACAACTGTACTTTTCCTCCTTACTGTTGTTGTTTTACAATCATCTCTTTTACTTTTTGATTCCTCTCTCTCTCTCTCTCTCTCTCTCTCTCTCTCTCTCTCTCTCTCTCTCTCTTCGCTGTTGTTTTGTGGATAAATTTTGTCGTTCTTTTTTTTTTTATTTGCCTTGTCCCATTTTCATGTAGGGCAGTAGTTCGGTGAGCGGCAGTCCCGTGCCCTCAACATCTGGGACGAGCACACGGCAACTGCCCCAGACACCTGCCACCCCGCGCCCACACATTACCTACTCACCTGTGATTCGTAAACCAGTTGGTACACCACCTTCAGGTCCACAGAGCCGCTTACCCACTCCAACCCAGAGGCGCTTTTCTCCACCTGTGCCTGAACCATCTGTACCCCCTCATCATGGCTCTGGCCGCCGTGCCCGCTGGTGCCCAGGTTCGTCTGAAAGTGCGCCAGGTGACAACCTTTATGATTATGAACGGTGCGAGCCACCTGCTTATGAGCCAAACCCAGGACAGGGAAACCCACACCCACATAACCCAGCACCACATCCTCGATCACCTAGGACTGCTCACCCCGCTGGTGCTCGTCGCATGCCTAACGGGTACCGTTCCTCCTCACCCTCACCACAAAGACCTCCTCACAGTGCACCTCACAAGCCTCCACATCCCAGAGGGCCCAGGAAAGGACTGCATGAGATGGAAAGAGAGGGAGGCAGGAGAAAGGCAGAGAGGGAGGCAGGAGAAAGGCAGAGAGGAGGCAGGACAGAGAGAGGCAGGAGAGAGGAGGAGATGGAGGCTGGAGAGAGCATGAGGGAGGCAGGAGAGAGGAAGAGATGGAGGCTGGAGAGAGCATGAGGGAGGCAGGAGAAAGGCAGAGAGGGAGGCAGAAGAGAGAGAGAGAGGGAACGTACCATCGGTTGCTGGCAAGAGTCAGTTGAAGGAAAGGCAGTGACATCCCTAATTGTGCATGTTCCAAAAAAAAAAAAAAAAAAACACAGCAGAAGTGTACTGGGAGGTTCAGGGAGAAATTGAGGCATGAAAACCCTAATCCTTATTTTCATTATGTTCTATTTTCTTTCTGTCTACTGCCTGCTTTTTGTCTGAATGATTCCAGTGATCTGAAAGAGGAGGTGGGTATGGGTGGGGGACAAGAAAATCATAAAAATGACAATTAACTCTTTATAAGGAAAATGAACATGCAGAATGCAATTATCGACCGGAGGAATGTCTGCTTTGGGGATTATGTTGTCTGCAGACAAAATGACAAAAGCCACAGTTTTGGTGAAGGGACCTCAGAAAAGCTGACAACTTCACTGTCTAGAAAATGGAGATTTAACACACGCTTTACTCAACTTGACTGGAGCACCGTTTATTGCAAAAATCCACCCACATTTTGGGTAATATTGATGAGTTTTATCATCTGTGTTTACTGTTAATAATTATTTCCATTAAGGGGCAAGGAGGCCACTGGCCCTGTGTGTGTGTGTGTGTGTGTGTGTAAGAGAGACAAAACGGTAAATGAATGCTTAAACAGTAGGTTTGGGGCACACACCCTGACTCTATGGACAGCTCCTGGAATGAGGGGATAAAAAATGAACCAGTCTTCAATCTCCTGCTATGAATTCTCTTTCTCCTTCTTCTGCTTCTTGTTAGAGACATTGAAGCTTGATTCTTCTGTTGCACTGCTCAGCTTTGTTTGAACTCCTAGAATAAAAAAATCCCTTGCATGAATGAAACAGCAACAAAAAAACATTAACAAAGAAACTTTGAATGAATTGGGGTGGGGTGAATTTCTCTTGATACCTTCATTATGTCTTTAAAGTTCTCTCTCCTGATCCTAGCCTCTGCCCTTCACTCCTCTCTGAAATTGTCCCTCATACTTTTAGGGATGGCACAAAGGGGTTAAGAGGCCAACAATCTCCATTTTTAAATCTGCTTTCTTACTACAGTACAGTGGGATTGAGTCCCACTACAATTTTGTAACAGATGTAATGCCACATCTCCAGTGTTGCTACAGAAACAATTACAGTTCTGATAAAAAAACTCATAAATATTGGTAAATTATTATTGATAGCACAATTATTTTGGAGATAAAAATCGTGTGTTTTGTAAAATGATTATTTGCAATTATATCACAATTTAATAATAATTTGCTCATTTGCACAGAATTTCACACATTTAAGCACACACACACACACACACACACACACACACACACACACACACACACACAAAACCTGTTTATACACATTGACTCTTTTCCCCTTACTTTAGTCTTCCAGGGTTTGATGGAGTGAGTTGGGAATAAAGGCGGTGAGGAGAGAGAACCTCTTCATCTTTCTTTTAGATTTGTTATTGATGATGGTGATACTTTCAGACAATAAGATGATGATAATTATAATGATGATGATGATGATGACTATGATTTAATTTTGCTTCTGAGTCTGCTGTGCTCTTTGTTTTTGCCATATTTGTTTTTTGTGTGGTTCTGTTCATGTGGTATGTGGAGCTCTGTAGTGATGCATTCTGGGTCGCAATAGCTCTAGCTAACCATTGGTATTTATAATGCACATGTTATTTATTCAAAGTCAAAACACATTGTCTTATTTGTAAAAACTGCTATTTTCCTAGAATGTCAAATGATTGGGTATTGAACCGGAATTTATGTATATTGTAAATGAATACAGGTGTATATAATTGAGATTTATTTAAGGAACCACGTGTAATAATCAGAGACTAACACTGAATAGAAGACACAGTATGCAGTGTTGAGTTCAGAAGAGATTTGCTTTTTTTACCATTTAGATTTTCTCTCCAGTTTAAAGTAGCATCCAGTGGGGATGGTACTTGTTAGAATATTTTGATGTGGCTGTACGTTTGAGAAAGAAACAGAGCTCCACTACCTCCAGCAGACCAGTAGATGGCACTGTGCTCCACAGTACAAGTCTGTAGACTGGACTCATTGTCACAGTTTTTGTGTTCCATATTAATGTTGATGATATGTGCAAATGGATTTAGGATTTACGTGGTGCACCAGTCTGTGTTCAGGAAATGTGACACAACCAATCAGACTCCACAGGAACATGTAACACAGTCAATCAAATTGCATGGGTTGAAACAATGACCAGGCCTTTTTTTTGCCAAAACGTATGTCTCTTGTGTCCCACTGATATTTGTGTTCCTGTGGCCAAAATGTAATTAATATTTCCCTATTTTTCTCAAAATCTCTTACTTTTTGTTATACATATAGTGTTTCCTTTGAATTTTGTTGTCTACTCCCACCTTTGAACCGGTCTTATAGAAACTAATAAAA